>NC_054562.1:4508486-4603486 GCF_017654505.1 Polyodon spathula
AATAGTGCATTAAATACAGTGGAAAGAGCAGAATACATGATAGCAGCATAATACATGAAATAGTGCATTAAATACAGTGGAAAGAGCAGAATACATGATAGCAGCAGAATACATGAAATAGTGCATTAAATACAGTGGAAAGAGCAGAATACATGATAGCAGCATAATACATGAAATAGTGCATTAAATACAGTGGAAAGAGCAGAATACATGATAGCAGCATAATACATGAAATAGTGCATTAAATACAGTGGAAAGAGCAGAATACATGATAGCAGCATAATACATGAAACAGTAGCAGCAACACAGCAGCTAGTAGCAGATATAGCAAGAGAGAACAGGTGGGTCTTGAGAGTTGATTTAAAGAGAGCGACGATGGGATCGTCACGCACCAAAGCACATACATGCATACATAAAATAAGGAGTGTGCTGTGGAAATTGTGACGAAAACAATAGAGAGATCATCGGGTTAAGAATATCAAAGCGAGATGCCTATTTTGCGCAAAGCATTTGGATATTTTATTCAAAGCTTCCATTTCCATGGAACTCTACTGAATGCAGTTTTTCTTAATTTGTTCAAATGCCAATATGAAACTGTACAGTAAGGCGGTTTATACATGCATCACATAGACATGCTTGTTCATTTACCCATGTTTGATGTACATTACTAACGAGAACTGTACAATACAGCTTGCACCAGGCTTGTTAAAGTGAATGGCAACCAATCAAAATGCTCACATTTCACAAGCACTCCTTGGAAACTGTAAAGTTATTATTATTGTTATTATTTTTTTGCCTGGGCAGGTTCTGGTTTTCAAAAAGGAGAAGCAGCTGCGGCCTCAGCCTGGAGCCAGCGTGTGGAACAGTGACCATGTGAAAATGCCGTACTCTGCGAGGAACACGTTCACCAAGCAAGGGCCGGCAGGAGAGTCACGCAGCCACCGAGAAATCACACAGCTCCTTCAGGCTGGGAAAACTGGCGTTCAGTGTGACAGCCTTTCGTCTTTTATCCTTTTCCTTTTAGTTTTGGAATGACGAAAATCTTCGTTGGGATTTGATAAGAAAGAAGCCAAACGTTGCTAAATCTGAAACCATTGAGGTAGGAGAAAGCAACCAGCGAGGGAACGCTTCATTTACCAAACTATCACCTCGAGGAAGCTGAAAGGCTGGTCTAGTGCAGTAACATTAAGCCACTAGCGCCACCTAGCTCCCGAGCCTGGAACCCAGACCTCCAGAGCAAGGCTGGCTAGTCTGGTGCAATATTCCAGGTCTTCATGTTAGTTTTGCATTTTTCTCTCGTTGGATTGTTTCTCTGTTTTCTGCAGGAGGTGATCAAGTCCTACAATGTGAATTACAAGAACGAGTGGAAGTTTAATGCTCTGCACTCATTTTTTGAGGTTGGTTGCTCAGCTCTATACTAGCGCTGTAGACTTAGAAAAGTTTCCCACAGTAAATGCACAGCAAAATAAAATACATTGAAAGCAAGGTAAAGCATAGGGAAGCATTGAAAAGCACAGAGGTCTGGTAAAGCATAGGGAAGCATTGTAAAGCACAGAGAGGTCTGGTAAAGCATAGGGAAGCATTGTAAAGCACAGAGAGGTCTGGTAAAGCATAGGGAAGCATTGTAAAGCACAGAGAGGTCTGGTAAAGCATAGGGAAGCATTGTAAAGCACAGAGAGGTCTGGGAAAGCATAGGAAAGCATTGCAAAGCACAGAGAGGTCTGGTAAAGCATAGGAAAGCATTGTAAAGCACAGAGAGGGATGGTAAAGCATAGGTAAGCATTGTGAAGCACAGAGAGGTCTGGGAAAGCATAGGGAAGCATTGTAAAGCACAGAGAGGTCTGGTAAAGCATAGGGAAGCATTGTAAAGCACAGAGAGGTCTGGTAAAGCATAGGGAAGCATTGTAAAGCACAGAGAGGTCTGGTAAAGCATAGGGAAGCATTGTAAAGCACAGAGAGGTCTGGTAAAGCATAGGGAAGCATTGTAAAGCACAGAGAGTTCTGGTAAAACAGATTAAGAACATGGTACATGAATAGTAAAATCATGGGAAAACTGCAGCTTTACTGTGGTAAACTTTTGTAAGGTAGCATTGCAATGTATAAATGCAATGCTTGTGTGTGTGAGAGACTGCATTGTGTGAAATGTTATTCAGTTCAGTTCAGTTCCTCTCCCTCTCTCCACAGACTGGGGGACCTAAACCCGAGCTGTTTAGAGTTGTGAAGGTCATGGCTGAGCTGGCTCTCAAGCTACCAGACATCTGCCCCAAAGTAACATTTCACCTGTTTCATTTAGTGTCCTATTTATTTATTGATTTATATCTACATCTGTATTTCACCCTCTCTTTCTATCTCTCTTCCAGGCTATCCCCCTCATGAATCAAGGCATGATCTCCTGTCTCCTGGCCAGTGAAGCACAGCACAGTGTAATAAAGACAGTGAAGCACAGCCCAATGTAATAAACACAGTGAAGCACAGCACAGTGTAATAAACACAGCGAAGCATAGCACAGTGTAATAAACACAGTGAAGCACAGCACAGTGTAATACAGCACAGTGAAGCACAGTGTAATAAACACAGTGAAGCACAGCACAGTGTAATACAGCACAGTGAAGCACAGTGTAATAAACACAGTGAAGCACAGCACAGTGTAATAAACACAGCAAAAGCACACCACAGTGAAGCACAGCACAGTGTAATAAACACAACACAGTGTAATAAACACAGTGAAGCACAGCACAGTGTAATAAACACAGTGAAACACAGCACAGTGTAATAAACACAGTGAAGCACAGCACAGTGCAATAAACACAGTGAAGCACAGCACAGTGTAATGAAGCACAGCACAGTGTAATAAGCACAGCACAGTGTAATAAACACAGCGAAGCACAGTAATAAACACAGTGAAGCACAGCACAGTGTAATAAACACAGTGAAGCACAGCACAGTGTAATAAACAGTGAAATCATAGCACAGTGTAATAAACACAACACAGTGAAGTACAGTGAAGCACAGCACAGTGTAATAAACAGTGAAATCATAGCACAGTGTAATAAACACAACACAGTGAAGTACAGTGAAGCACAGCACAGTGTAATAAAGCATGATAAAGAATAGGTTCAGCATTGTGAAGCCCAAATAGGTGTGGTAAAGCATATTAAAAGACGACAAACTAGGGTACATAAGGTCACAGTAACCATGGGAAAAGCATGCAAGAAAGTTGCAAAATGACCCTGCACATGTATTCTGATTCTAGGGGCGAGACCAGTGAACTGAGCCCTGCGTGTGCTTCCTCTCTCCTCTCACAGAGACGCCCCCGCAGGGTCTGGTGACGTTCGAGAGACGAAGCCTTGTAGGACCACGTGACTGGAAACAGTGAGCAGCGAGCCTCGCGTCTTTCAATATCTGCCTTGTATTATTAGTAGTAGTTGTAGTCATAGTATTTTACCACCTTCTTCATAAATACATTGGCTTCCTCAAACAGTCCAGAGCAGGGTTCCACACTTTAATGTCCTGTTTATATCAAAATAATAAATACAATATTTTTTTTCCCATTTGCAGTGCATCAGGCCCTGGCGTCCAGTTGCAATCTTAATTGTGTAATTTGCAATTGTAGTTGAATCTTGGCACACCTGCGTAATTGGAATTGCAATGAGACCACATGGTTGATGGATCGCGATTCAATCACATCCGTTTCCAGGCTGAGTCACGCTCAGTCCCTTGTTGTGTTTCACACCGAGCGATCCTTCTTCTCGTACCTTCGACCGCTTTCAGTGCCCCCACCCCCGTCATTGCAATTGTAACTGTAATGATAATGGACTCCAGATCTTCATTACACACTGATATACTGCACAGCGGAGACACTGGTCCTGATACAGTAGCACACTGTCTGTCTGTCTGGCTGGCTGGCTGGCTGGCTCACTGGCTCGCTGGCTGGCTGGTTGGCTGGCTGGCTGGCTCACTGGCTGGCTGGTTCTGGCTGGCTGGCTGGCTGGCTGGCTGACTGGCTCACTGTCTGTGGCTGTCTGGCTCACTGGCTCACTGTCTGGCTGGTTGGCTGGCTGGCTGGCTGGCTGGCTGGCTGGCTGGCTGGCTGGCTGGCTGGCTGGCTCACTGGCTGGCTGGCTGGCTGGCTGGCTGGCTGGCTGGCTGGCTCACTGGCTGGTTGGCTGGTTGGCTGGCTGGCTGGCTGGCTGGCTGGCTGGCTGGCTGGCTCGCTGGTGGCTGACTGGCTCACTGGCTGGCTGGCTGGCTGGCTGGCTGGCTGGCTCACTGGCTGGCTGGCTGGCTGGCTGGCTGGCTGGCTGGCTGGCTGGCTGGCTCACTGGCTGGCTGGCTGGCTGGCTGGCTGGCTGGCTGGCTGGCTGGCTGGCTGGCTGGCTGGCTGGCTGGCTGGCTGGCTGGCTGGCTGGCTGGCTGGCTGGCTGGCTGGCTGGCTGGCTGGCTGGCTGGCTGACTGGCTCACTGGCTGGCTGGCTGGCTGGCTGGCTGGCTCACTGGCTGGCTGGCTGGCTGGCTGACTGGCTGGCTGGCTGGTTGGCTGGCTGGCTGGCTGGCTGGCTGGCTGGCTGCTGGCTGGCTGACTGGCTGGCTGGCCCTGGTTGACTGGCTGCATGGCTGCCGTGGCTGGCTGGCTACTGCTCACTGGCTGCTGGCTGGTTGGCTGACTGGCTGGCTGGCTGGCTGGCCTGGCTGTCTGCTCACTGGCTGGCTTGGCTGGCTGGCTGGCTGGCTGGCTGGCTGGCTGGCTGGCTGGCTGGCTGGCTCACTGGCTGGCTGGCTGGCTGGCTGGCTGGCTGGCTGGCTGGCTGGCTGGCTGGCTGGCTGACTGGCTCACTGGCTGGCTGGCTGGCTGGCGCTGGCTCACTGGCTGGCTGGTTGGCTGGCTGGCTGGCTGGCTGGCTGGCTGGCTGGCTGGCTCACTGGCTGGCTGGCTGGCTGGCTGGCTGGCTCACTGGCTCACTGGCTGGCTGGTTGGCTGGCTGGCTGGCTGACTGGCTCACTGGCTGGCTGGCTGGCTGGCTGGCTGGCTGGCTGGCTGGCTGGCTGGCTGGCTGGCTGGCTGGCTGGCTGGCTGGCTGGCTGGCTGGCTCACTGGCTGGCTGGCTGGCTGGCTGGCTGGCTGGCTGGTTGGCTGGCTGGCTGGCTGGCTGGCTGGCTGGCTGGCTGGCTGGCTGGCTGGCTGGCTGGCTGGCTGACTGGCTCAATGCTGGCTGACCGACCACTGGTCGACCACTGGCTCCGCTGGCTGGAGTGACCTTAGCTGGCTGACTGGCTGGCTGGCTGGCTGGCTGGTGGCTGGCTGGCTCACTGGCTCACTGGCTGGTTGGCTGGTTGGCTGGCTGGCTGGCTGACTGGCTCACTGACTGGCTGGCTGGTTGGCTGGCTGGCTGGCTGGCTGGCTCACTGGCTGGCTGGCTGGCTGGCTGTTGCTGGCTGGCTGGCTGGCTGGCTGGCTGGTTGGCTGGCTGGCTGGCTGGCTGGCTCACTGGCTCACTGGCTCGCTGGCTGGTTTGTGGTGGTTTTTTTCTTTAGTGTGTCAGTACAGATGCCGTTTTCTTCTAATTCTAATGTTTTTGTTCCTCCTCTTTCAGCTGTGACTCCAAGATCAGTAAACTTCACATCACTTCAGAGGGTACAACTGAGAAGGAGGGGAAGGGAATGCTCCAGGTGAGTGTGAGTGCGAGTGTCTGGTTCTGGTTTCTGCTCTGTTGCAGGTTGATTTCGCCTGTGCGATGGTCGATGGGGGTGGTTCTGGTTCTGGGTTCTGTTCTGACCCAGTCTGTCTGTGTCTCGGTTCTGCTCTGTTGCAGGTTGATTTCGCCTGTGTGATGGTCGATGGGGGTGGTTCTGGTTCTGGGTTCTGTTCTGACCCAGCCTGTCTGTGTCTCGGTTCTGCTCTGTTGCAGGTTGATTTTGCCTGTGCGATGGTCGGCGGGGGGGTTCTGGGTTCTGGTCTGGATCAGGAGGAGATCCGGTTCTTCACCCACACGGAGGTCATGGTGTCTCGACTCTTCACTGAGAAGTTGAACGATCGGGATGTGCTGTGCATCACTGGTAGAGCTCTGCCTGAGTGTCTGTGTGTGTGCGTGTGTGTGTCAGTGTGTCAGTGAGTCACGTCACACGGTACAAGCATCCTAAGACGCTGAGTGTGCACACCAACACAGGGTGTCACAGGGGGGCTCGACTCTGACAGTCCCACTGTCTGCACTACAGTGTGTGACAACTGCTCCTGCCCGGTTACTCCGCAGGACCACAGTTGCGCTGCAGGTCTGAGGTGGCTGCACGAGTGAGTCGTTGCACGGGGCGGCAGTCCTCTGCACGGCACACGATCACGTAGGTCTCGGTCGCAACGGGGTCTGCGCCGTCTCCGACTCCATCAGCGACTACCCACCAGACTACCCACGTCACACGGTGAGTCTGCAGTGTGGAAAGAAGCAGTCGGCTGACGGCACACGATTCGGAGGACAGTCTGTGTTTGTCTTCGCCGCTCCCGAATCAGCGCAGGGGTGGTAGCGGTGAGCTGAGCCTAAAATAATAATTGGCAATTTTCAAATTGGGAGAAAATAAAAAATAATTGGCAGTGACTAAATAAAAAAAAAAAAGAGAACCACAGTACCATCACAAGACCAGGACACTACACTTCACTCACTCACTAATGTGGAAGAATTCACTCTTGTATAGGACTCTCACTGTCTCTTTGAACGTGGGCAAAATGTCATGGGTTGCTCTGTGGTGTCTGTGTAGTGTGTCTCATGGTGTCTGTGGGCCTGTGTGTTGTGAAGTGCTCTTGTGAGTGATCCTCAGTGAGGTGTGACTGTGGGGCCGTCAGTGTCCTGACTCGTCCCAGATGTGTGAGTGTGAGGCAGCAGTCTGGTCACGTGTCTGATCGACTGGTGACACACGCACACACGTGTCCAGTGTCACAGACTCTGGACGATCTCTGTGTGTTGTCCATGTGCAGCGTGTCTCATATATGATCTCTGTGTATTGTGTGGTGCTAGATCTCTCCACTTATCCACCACACCGAGTCCACAGTGTCTCCGCTTCGAAAGACACACACACACAGCGTCACAGAGTCTGCTATCTCGATAGTTGTCTTGTGGAGACACCGGTGTCTCACAGAGTCTGATCTCTGTCTCTGTGTGTGTGTGTGTGTGTGCAGTGTCTCAGTCTCTGATCTGTCTGTGTGTGTGTGTGCAGTGTCTCAGTGTGATGGCAGTGTGTCTGTTCTCTGTGTGTGTGTGTGTGTCAGTGTCTCAGTCAGTGTCTGATCTGTGTGTGTGTGCAGTGTCTAAGTGTCTGATCTCTGTGTGTGTGTGTGCAGTGTCTCAGTGTCTGATCTCAGTGTGTGTGTGCAGTGTCTCAGTGTCTGTCTGTGCAGTGTCTCAGTGTCTCAGTGTCTGATCTCTCTGTGTGTGTGTGCAGTGTCTCAGTGTCTGATCTCTGTGTGTGTGTGTGCAGTGTCTCAGTGTCTGATCTCTGTGTGTGTGTGTGCAGTGTCTCAGTGTCTGATCTCTCTGTGTGTGTGTGCAGTGTCTCAGTGTCTGATCTCTGTGTGTGTGTGTGCAGTGTCTCAGTGTCTGATCTCTGTGTGTGTGTGTGTGCAGTGTCTCAGTGTCTGATCTCTCTGTGTGTGTGTGCAGTGTCTCAGTGTCTGATCTCTGTGTGTGTGTGTGTGTGCAGTGTCTCAGTGTCTGATCTCTGTGTGTGTGTGTGTGCAGTGTCTCAGTGTGTGTGCTGTCTCAGTGTGTGTGTGTGCAGTGTCTCAGTGTCTGAGCTCAGTGGTCTCTGTAGTGTGTGTGGTGCAGTGTCTCATGGTGCGATGTGTGTGGTGTGTGTGTGCAGTGTCTCAAGTGTCTAATCTCTGTGTGTTGTTTGCAGTGTCTCAGTGTTTCTGATCTCTGTGTGTGTGTGTGCAGTGTCTCTGTCTCTGTGTGTGTGTGTGTGTGCTGTGTCTCAGTGTCTGATCTCTGTGTGTGTGTGTGTGCAGTGTCTCTGTGTCTGATCTCTGTGTGTGTGTGTGTGTCTGTGTCTGATCTCTGTGTGTCTCAGTGCAGTGTCTCTGATCTGATGTGTGTGTGTGTGTGTGCAGTGTCTCAGTGTCTGATCTCTGTGTGTGTGTGCAGTGTCTCAGTGTCTGATCTCTCTGTGTGTGTGTGCAGTGTCTCAGTGTCTGATCTCTCTGTGTGTGTGTGCAGTGTCTCAGTGTCTGATCTCTCTGTGTGTGTGTGCAGTGTCTCAGTGTCTGATCTCTGTGTGTGTGTGTGCAGTGTCTCAGTCAGTGTCTGATCTCTGTGTGTGTGTGTGCAGTGTCTCAGTGTCTGATCTCTGTGTGTGTGTGCAGTGTCTCAGTGTCTGATCTCTCTGTGTGTGTGTGCAGTGTCTCAGTCAGTGTCTGATCTCTGTGTGTGTGTGTGCAGTGTCTCAGTGTCTGATCTCTGTGTGTGTGTGTGTGCAGTGTCTCAGTGTCTGATCTGTGTGTGTGTGTGTGTGCAGTGTCTCAGTGTCTGATCTCTGTCTGTGTGTGTGTGCAGTGTCTCAGTGTCTGATCTCTGTGTGTGTGTGTGTGTGTGCAGTGTCTCAGTGTCTGATGTCTGCTGTGTGTGTGTGTGCAGTCTCTGATGTGGTGTAGTGTGGCAGTGTCTCAGGTGTCATGATCATTTGTGTGTGTGTTAGCAGTGTCTGCAGTGGTCTGATCTCTGTGTGTTGTGTGCAGTGTCACATCTGACTCTACTGTGGTGTCTGCTCTGTGTGGCAGTGTGTGCAGTGTCCTCGAATCTCTGTGTGTGTTGTGTGTGCAGTGTTGTGTGTGTGTGTGTGTGTGTGTGTGTGTGCAGTGTGTCTCAGTGTCTGACATGACTGGAGACAGTGTCCACACTCAGTGTCCTGATCTCTGTGTGGTGGTGTGTGCAGTGTCTCTGTGTCTGATGTGTGTGTGTGTGTGTGCAGTGTCACTGAGACACTGATCTCTGTGTGTGTGTTGTGCAGTGTCTCAGTGTCTGATCGCTGTGTGTGTGTTTTGCAGTGTCCCCGTGTCTGATTCTCTAGTGTGTGTGTGTTGTGTGTGTTGTGCAGTGTCTCAGTGTCTGATCTCTGTGTGTGTGTGTGCAGTGTCTCAGTGTCTGATCTCTGTGTGTGTGTGTGCTGCAGTGTCTCAGTCAGTGTCTGATCTCTGTGTGTGTGTGTGTGTGCAGTGTCTCAGTGTCTGATCTCACACACACGTTTGTGTGAGTTACGAGTCTCAGTGTCCTGATGTGTGTGTGTGGTGTGTGTGCATCTCAAGTGTCTTAAGACACACATCCACTGTGTGTGTGTGTGTGCAGTGTCTCAGTGTCTGATCAATGTCTGACACACGTGCAGTTTGTCAGTGTCTAGAGGTCTCTGTGTGTGTGTGCAGTGTCTCAGTGTCTGATCTCTCTGTGTGTGTGTGCAGTGTCTCAGTGTCTGATCTCTGTGTGTGTGTGCAGTGTCTCAGTGTCTGATCTCTCTGTGTGTGTGTGCAGTGTCTCAGTGTCTGATCTCTGTGTGTGTGTGTGCAGTGTCTCAGTGTCTGATCTCTCTGTGTGTGTGTGTGCAGTGTCTCAGTGTCTGATCTCTGTGTGTGTGTGTGTGTAGTGTCAGTGTCTGTCTGTGTGTGTGTGTGTGTGCGCAGTGGCCCCTCAGTGTTCCCCTGATCTGTGTGGGTGCGGTGTTGCAGTAATCTATCTCAGTGTCCTGATCTGTCTTGTGTGTGTTTACGGCAGTGTCTGATGTCTGGTGTTGTGTGTGCACAGATGTCAGTGTCTGATATCTGTGTGCACTCAGTGTCCTTGTCACTGGGTTTGTGTGTGCAGTGTCCTCCGTCTGTGTGTGTGTGTGTGTGTGTCTAGTGTCTCAGAAGATCCTGTCACACACATCAGGGGCTCAGTGTCTGGTCTGATCTCTGTGTGTGTGTGTGTGCAGTGTCTCAGTGTCTGATCTCTGTGTGTGTGTGTGTGTGCAGTGTCTCAGTGTCTTGACACTGTCTGTCTGTGTGTGTGTGCTGTGTCTCAGTGTCTGATCTCTCTGTGTGTGTGTGCAGTGTGGCAGTGTCTCATCTCTCGTGATCTGTGTGTTGTGTTGTGCAGTGTCTCAGGGTCTGATCTCCGTGTGTGTGTGTGTGTGCAGTGTCTCAGTGTCTGATCTCTCTGTGTGTGTGTGTGCAGTGTCTCAGTGTCTGATCTCTCTGTGTGTGTGTGCAGTGTCTCAGTGTCTGCAGTGTCTCAGTGTCTGATCTCTGTGTGTGTGTGTGCAGTGTCTCAGTGTCTGATCTCTGTGTGTGTGTGCAGTGTCTCAGTGTCTGATCTCTGTGTGTGTGTGCAGTGTCTCAGTGTCTATCTCTCTGTGTGTGTGTGCAGATGTCTCAGTGTCTATCTCCTTCTCTGTGTGTGTGTGTGCATTGCTCCTGTCCTGAGTCTGTGTGTGTGTGTGGTGTGTTGAGTCTCAGTGTCTGATCTCTGTGTGTGTGTGTGCAGTCTCCGTGTCCCCTGATCTCTGTGTGTGTGTGGTGCAGGTGTCTCGTGTCGTAGATCCTGTGTTGTGTTGTGTTGCAGTTCTCGTGTCTGATCGGTGTGTTTGTCGTGTGTGTTATTGTCCTCAGTCTCATGACTCTCTGTTTGGGATAGTGATGGGCAGAGTCTCAGGTCTGAACTTTGTGTGTGGTGTTGGTTAGTATCTCATGTCGTGTGTGTGTGTGCAGGTTCTAAGTGTTCAGTGTCTCTGTGTGTGTGTATTTGCAGATGTCTCAGTGCTGATGGCGGGTAGTTGTGGTGTGCAGTGGTCTGATCTGTGTGTGTGTGTGTGTGTGTGTGTCTCAGTGTCTGAGCTCAGTGTGATGTGTGTGTGTGTGTGCAGTGTCTCAGTGTCTGATCTCTGTGTGTGTGTGTGCAGTGTCTCAGTGTCTGATCTCTGTGTGTGTGTGTGTGCAGTGTCTCAGTGTCTGATCTCTGTGTGTGTGTGTGCAGTGTCTCAGTGTCTGATCTGTGTGTGTGTGTGTGTGCAGTGTCTCAGTGTCTGATCTCTGTGTGTGTGTGCAGTGTCTCAGTGTCTGATCTCTGTGTGTGTGTGTGTGCAGTGTCTCAGTGTCTGATCTCTGTGTGTGTGTGTGCAGTGTCTCAGTGTCTGATCTCTGTGTGTGTGTGCAGTGTCTCAGTGTCTGATCTCTGTGTGTGTGTGTGCAGTGTCTCAGTGTCTGATCTCTGTGTGTGTGTGCAGTGTCTCAGTGTCTGATCTGTGTGTGTGTGTGTGCAGTGTCTCAGTGTCTGATCTCTGTGTGTGTGTGTGCAGTGTCTCAGTGTCTGATCTCTGTGTGTGTGTGTGCAGTGTCTCAGTGTCTGAGTCACACTGGCAACTTGTGTGTGTGCACACACCACAGTGTCACATAGTCTGAGTCTACTTGTGTGTGTGTGTGCAGTGTCTCCTCGTTCTGATACTCTGTGGGTGTACTTGAGACACACACAACACACGGTCTCAGAGTCTAGAATAATCTCTGTGTGTGTGTGTTGTGCAGTGTCGCCACAGATGTAGATCGCCTGAACAACACACATTGCAGTGTCTCAGTGTCTGAGACTGAGGCTCTTGTATCGTTTGTGTGCAGTCCTCAGTGTCTGATCTCTGTGTGTGTGTGTGTGTGCAGTGTCTCAGTGTCTGATCTCTGTGTGTGTGTGTGCAGTGTCTCAGTCAGTGTCTGATCTCTGTGTGTGTGTGCAGTGTCTCAGTGTCTGATCTCTGTGTGTGTGTGTGCAGTGTCTCAGTGTCTGATCTCTGTGTGTGTGTGTGCAGTGTCTCAGTGTCTGATCTCTGTGTGTGTGTGCAGAGCACACGTAGATGTCACAGAGTCTCTGTGGCGTTGAACTGTACCACATGTCTCAGAGTCACATCTAGAGACTTGTGTGTGTGTGTGTGTGCAGTGTCTCAGTGTCTGACATCTCTGGTGTGGTGTGTGTCGGCAGTGTCCAGTGTCTTGATCTCTGTGTCTGTGTGTGCAGTGTCTCAGTGTCCTGATCAGTGGTGTGTTGTTTGCGTGTCGCTCAGTTGTCCTGATCTCTGTGGTGGGTGTGTGCAGTGTCTCAGTGGCTATCTGATCTTCTGTGCATCACACACGTTCCAGAGGCCTGATCTAGAGAGGTGTGTGTGTGTGTGCAGTGTCTCAGTGTCTGATCTCTCTGTGTGTGTGTGCAGTGTCTCAGTGTCTGATCTCTGTGTGTGTGTGTGTGTGTGTGTCTCAGTGTCTGATCTCAGTGTCTGTGTGTGTGTGTGTGCAGTGTCTCAGTGTCTGTGTGTGTGTGTGATCTCTGATCTCTGTGGGTTTTTTTGGGGGCTGTGTGTGTGTGTGCAGTGTCTCAGTGTCTGATCTCTGTGTGTGTGTGTGTGCAGTGTCTCAGTGTCTGATCTCTGTGTGTGTGTGTGCAGTGTCTCAGTGTCTGATCTCTGTGTGTGTGTGTGCAGTGTCTCAGTGTCTGATCTCTGTGTGTGTGTGTGTGTGTCTCGTGTCTCAGGTCTGAGTCACAGTGTAGTGCTGGGTGCGTGTCACAGTGTCCTGATCTTGTGTGTGAAGGTGGTGTGCAGTGTCACGTGTCAGAGTTTCTGATCTCTGTGTGTGTGTGTGTGTGCAGTGTCTCAGTGTCTCTGTTTAACTGAGATGACAGTGCACACGTGTACGGAGTCACATACTGGAGACACCAGAGTACACAGGCGTAGATACAGACTAGACTGACTCTCACGCGTCGACACGAGGTCACTAGACTAGTGAGACTACGACACCACACTGTGTCACAGGAGTCACAGACTATAGACACACACACACCACATCTCAGACTGTATCTCTGTGTGTGTGTGTGCAGTGTCTCAGTGTCTGATCTCTGTGTGTGTCACACTCAGAGATAACACTACACACACTACACAATGCGTCACAGTTAGTCACAGGACTAGAGACACACACACACACTCACAGAGTCACAGAGTACACATAATAACGATTACTTTGTCATCACTATATACACAATCTGTGTGTATCTTGCCATGACGTCCTCAGAGTAAGACGATCTCTGGTGTGTTGTGTACGACTACACCCACCATAGTCTTTGTCAGTATGATCTGTGTGTGTGTGTGTGTGTGCAGTGTCTCAGTGTCTGATCTGTGTGTGTGTGTGTGTGCAGTGTCTCAGTGTCTGATCTCTGTGTGTGTGTGTGCAGTGTCTCAGTGTCTGATCTCTATGTGTATATATGAACAGTGTCTGATCTCTGTGTGTATATATGAACAGTGTCTGATCTCTGTGTGTATATATGAACAGTGTCTGATCTCTGTGTGTATATATGAACAGTGTCTCAGTGTCTGATCTGTGTCTCCTCTTGCTGATCCACGCAGGGACGGGTGGCTGAGACGCTGCACTAAGACCATTGCCATCAACGCCATCAAATTCAAAAGTGAACAGCAGCAGTTTGAGATGAGAAACGTGGAGAGGGAGCTCAACAAGATGGTGCTGCGGGCCTGTGTGACGATTCATACAGCCCTGCAGTAAAAAACAACTTTCCGCTCAGCAACAAGACGACGAGAAGTCACGCCCGCTCACTAATGGCAAAATTAACAGTAGAATGGAACTGTGTTTAATAATTTCATATATCCAGCTGACCCTGTGTCTCTATATCAGTGAGCATGTCCCGCTGACCCTGCGTCTCTATATCAGTGAACATGTCCCGCTGACCCTGCGTCTCTATATCAGTGAACATGTCCCGCTGACCCTGCGTCTCTATATCAGTGAACATGTCCCGCTGACCCTGCGTCTCTATATCAGTGAACATGTCCCGCTGACCCTGCGTCTCTATATCAGTGAACATGTCCCTCTGACCCTGCGTCTCTATATCAGTGAACATGTCCCGCTGACCCTGCGTCTCTATATCAGTGAACATGTCCCGCTGACCCTGCGTCTCTATATCAGTGAACATGTCCCGCTGACCCTGCGTCTCTATATCAGTGAACATGTCCCGCTGACCCTGCGTCTCTATATCAGTGAACATGTCCCGCTGACCCTGTGTCTCTATATCAGTGAACATGTCCCGCTGACCCTGTGTCTCTATATCAGTGAACATGTCCCGCTGACCCTGTGTCTCTATATCAGTGAACATGTCCCGCTGACCCTGTGTCTCTATATCAGTGAACATGTCCCGCTGACCCTGTGTCTCTATATCAGTGAACATGTCCCGCTGACCCTGCGTCTCTATATCAGTGAACATGTCCCGCTGACCCTGTGTCTCTATATCAGTGAACATGTCCCGCTGACCCTGTGTCTCTATATCAGTGAACATGTCCCGCTGACCCTGTGTCTCTATATCAGTGAACATGTCCTGCTGATTGAGAGGGTCTGTGTTCTGTAATACTGTTCTTGTGTTTGTCTCTCCCAGGCGTACTGTGGGGTCAGATCCCGGGTTCAAGCACAGGGCTACCCCTCTGTGGCGACTGGGAACTGGGACTGTGGAGCCTTCAATGGAGACAAGCTGACTGTTTGACTGGAACTCCAGATCCATTGGAACACGTGGAGCGTTCGCCTCTCCAATGCGATGTGACAAGTGTGTGCTGTGACGTAAGTCACATTTTGTCGGGTTTAGGACGAAGGAACAACTTCCAAAAATTATCATATTTACTATATATATATATATATATATAGTGACAAATAAAGAGGTCAGTCTACACCTGTGCACAGCAGGAGAGACACGTACAAATATGTTCACACACAACACTGTTCAGTGTAAAACAGCACCTGCTTTATTATTCCACAGATCCAAAAGCAGGTCAGTGAACAGGCCAGGGTTAGGCACAGGTAGCAGGTCATCCACCCCGGGTCAGGCCACCGATCGGGTAATCAGAACAGGGCAGGTCCAAACTCACAGGCAACAGAAACTCGGTGCCTTCAATGTAAACTCACAGGCATCAGTAACTCAGTGTCTTCAGTGTAAACTCAATGGCAAACGTTTCCCCCAGAAGTCATTATCAGTGTCTTCATTTGAAGACATTAAGAACTTCTAGTCAAAACTTTTGCCATTGAATTTATGAAGTTTCTTTATTATTTCTGAATTCAGTGCTATCAAGTGTTTAATAGTTACAGATGTTAACCCTAAAATCAGAACAGCAGAGAATAACTTTCCTCAGATGAAGCGCCTCCTTTCAGCAGCATGATGGACTGTTGTTTCTGCCCTCTCCCTCCTTACTCCAGCTCTCATTCAGATAATGGCGGCCTCAGAGGCAAGGAGAGACGTTGTGTACTTCACCTTCGATAACAAGGTGCTGGTGCGGGAGGTCTGGAACATGCACAACTTCCTGCAAAAACAACACTTCAGTTGGTAAGAAACACAAAGGCTGCTCGTGGTGTGCTGGGGATCTGTTCCTGTAGGTGTGGAAATACTGATGGGGTAAGTGGATAACAAGAGTTTGCTTTGAATGTCATCTAATGGGTTCTTCATAGTTCCATTGATATAATCATTCTGCATGGTTGCGACTCCTGCTTGTCTGTCTGTCTGTCTGTCTGTCTGTCTGTCGGCACGTGATTTAAGTAGAATGATTTAAGTATCTTCAGTGCCCTTGCAACACAGCACTCAGCCCCCCACCCCTCTCTCTCTCCCGGGTAAAGCGTACTGAAGAAGTACTGTGAAAGAAGGCACTCCAATCCAGCAGGGGGCCTTTATCATTTTATCTACCAGTCCTACCCAGATTTGAAAAGCCAACATTAAAACAGCCAGCAAACCGGCAAACCCGCAAACCCAGCTGGGCATTAATATATATTTTATATATAATTTATATATATATATATATATATATATATATATATATATATATATATATATATATACTATATCTATAAATTTTACCTTACTTTGTTTTAAAACCTGAATGCCTGGATGCATTTGATTTTTTCTTTGATATATATTATATATAAATTACCAAGACTAACCACTAACTAATTATTTAATGAAGCTTCTTGACTTGTGTTGCTTGGAAGGATAAGGTATGGGGGGGGGGTGCAGATTGATGTTCTCAAGCGATCACTGCCTCCAATCAACAACGCTGTGTAAATACAAGCAGCTGCATTCTCTCTGGGCTGTTCTGTAAACACACAGCGCATTGCGCTGCTCTGAGGGGAGTTGTTTAATTCGCTAATTATTGGTATACAATATCGACAGTAACGCAAGACAGATTCACACGGATGCCAGAGGAGAAGATAATGCCTTTTATTGAATGAAGCAAAAAAAATAAAGAATTACAATGAAAAAAAAAAAAAACACCTTTAAATCACTCAAATATGAAAATAAATAAAATCAGCTTGTATCCCAGAAAGATCTTTCCTAACGCGAGTGGTGATTATTTGATCTCTTTTATTTTTCTTTAGGTAGTCTGTTAAAGCCGCCCTGTTTAGTTTCTCTTGGGTTTGGCACAGGGTCGAGCTGCTTGTACTGCGACACTGAGGACAGACACACAGAGCTGTACCACAGTAACAGAATACACACACACACACACACACACACACTGTGAACTGCTCTGTAACCCAGACCTCAAACCAGCTCTCTCAAAGCATGCAGGCAACAACACAGCCCGTCACTCAAATAGAAAATTCCCTAATTCACAAACTGTACAAACTGCACTCTGTTATATATATAGATCTCTATATCTATATATCCATTTATAGATATATCTAGACAGACAGACAGATTTGCTTGTTAACAGCTCATGTGTATGTGTGTCTCAGAGTGTCTGTGTGTGTGTGTGTGTGTGTATGTGTAAATGCATTATTTTCTGTATTGAAACGATGCATTTCAGGTGGAAGGAGAGGCAGCAGGAGACACCTTTGCCTGCCCAGTGGCCGGTCTGTTCGTTCTGTACTTCACATGATTTCTGCTTCAGTGGTTTTTAAATTGTTTTTTGTTTTATGTATTGTTATTAATTCTGCATTGGTTGGTTTTTAATGACTGATTGATTTGCGAAAGTCTTATCCATCTGTCATGTTTTCTTTGGGTTTGTTTCGTGTGTGTGTTTATTTATTCTATCCCTTGTAATATATATTTTGATTTTGAAAAAAAAAAAATAGAAAAAATAATAATAATAATAATAATAATGATTCAGGAACAGGATGTAAGATGTCAGTAGCATGCACAGATTACAGTGCTGGCGTCCCTTAGGCTCCAGGAGTCAGACACTGTCGAGGAGGACAAAACTGAAGCGTCCAGAGCTTAAAATCACACCCTAGACTTCGTTTGCAGTTTAATTTTTTCTGGGCGGACGGACAGGCTGACAGGAGTAGTGGAGGTGAGTTTGCAGAGTGCGGGGGGGGAGGGGACCCCCTCGAAGGCCCCCCATGTTGAAGACTGAATGTGGACAGTGTGGGGGGACGGGGGACCCCTCTAGGACAGCCCCTTGAAGGCCTCCAGATTGAAGGTCGTGTCCAGAAAGCGCTTCAGCTCCTGCAGGTGAGTGTGTTTGTTACCAGTGGCAGGGGCCGCGGCGGGGTCACGGCCGGCATACCTGAGGAGGGGAGAGCGAGAAGGGAGAGGAGTAATAACAGAATGAGAACATATATACTAACACAGCCGAAAAATAGTAATTACAACACTAACAGCGATGCTGCTAGCAATACCAACGCAACCCCCACCCGCAGAATGCTGCTAGCAATACCAACGCAACCCCCACCCGCAGATGCTGCTAGCAATACCAACGCAACCCCCACCCGCAGAATGCTGCTAGCAAACCAACGCAACCCCCACCCGCAGCAATGCTGCTAGCAATATGCTGCTAGCAATACCAACGCAACCCCCACCCGCAGCGATGCTGCTAGCAATACCAACGCAACCCCCACCCGCAGCAATGCTGCTAGCAATACCAACGCAACCCCCACCCGCAGCGATGCTGCTAGCAATACCAACGCAACCCCCACCCGCAGCGATGCTGCTAGCAATACCAACGCAACCCCCACCCGCAGCGATGCTGCTAGCAATACCAACGCAACCCCCACCCGCAGCGATGCTGCTAGCAATACCAACGCAACCCCCACCCGCAGCGATGCTGCTAGCTAGCAATACCAACGCAACCCCCACCCGCAGCGATGCTGCTAGCAATACCAACGCAACCCCCACCCGCAGCGATGCTGCTAGCAACACCAACGCAACCCCCACCCGCAGCGATGCTGCTAGCAATACCAACGCAACCCCCACCCGCAGCGATGCTGCTAGCAATACCAACGCAACCCCCACCCGCAGCGATGCTGCTAGCAATACCAACGCAACCCCCACCCGCAGCGATGCTGCTAGCAATACCAACGCAAACCCCCTAGCAATACCCGCAGCGATGCTGCTAGCAATACCAACGCACCCGCAGCAATGCTGCTAGCAATACCAACGCAACCCCCACCCGCAGCGATGCTGCTAGCAACACCAACGCAACCCCCACCCGCAGCGATGCTGCTAGCAACACCAACGCAACCCCCACCCGCAGCGATGCTGCTAGCAATACCAACGCAACCCCCACCCGCAGCGATGCTGCTAGCAATACCAACGCAACCCCCACCCGCAGCGATGCTGCTAGCAATACCAACGCAACCCCCACCCGCAGCAATGCTGCTAGCAATACCAACACAACCCCCACAGGAGGAGGAGGACAGGAAAGCAGGGCGGAGTTACCAGACGGGTCGCTCGCGGTTGATGGTGGTCCGGATGCGTGGCTTCACGTAGTCGTAGTATCCCTGGTTCTTGTGCTCCTCCTGGCACCACACCAGCTCTGCATTGGGGAAGCGCTCAACCTCCGCCTTCACCAGATCAAAGGGGAAGGGAGACAGCTACAAAAACAGCAAGCAAACACAGTACTGCAGATCAGAGTCACTACTCCAAACACACAACTACTGCAGATCATAGTCACTACCTCAAGCAGTCAGTACTATGTTACTAAAAGTTATTGAAAAGGACTCTGGACTTTCCTGCATGGACTCGGTGTTGATTATTGATCCAGCTCTCCACTGAAATCAGGGGAGGATCTCTGGTGTCGATAGGGCTGGTTTACATTCACAGTGAAACGAGTGAAGAAACACCTGCTCGGGTTTGTGATGGGCGATGCTTTTCTTACTCTGCAGAGAACAGCGATCCACACTCTGGAATTCTTTCCCTGAGACTGTTCGCCTGGCTGGCTCACTTTTGATATTTAAAAATAGGTCAAAAACATATCTTTTTGACTTGGCTTATTCTCAATTTTTCAGCGTTTTGTGATAGCGCTGTTATGAAAGGCACTACATAAAAACCCAAAGTTTCTTCCCTCGTTTCACACTGTGTGTTAAATCCGCACCAATAAGAACGACCCTCGACTGTGGAGAGCTCGATCCAATCAAATCAATGACTCAGTGGAATAATGTCCTGGTGCAGCTCTGCCTCGGCGCTGCGGCTGCACCGACCTGCTCGATCCTGGCGATGGCGACGTCAGCCTCCATGCCCCGGGTCGTTCGCTCGCGGTTCAGCTCGTAGTAAACCTTCCCGGTGCAGAACACAAGCCTCTTCACTGCGGCCGTGCTCCGAGACGCTGCGCTGACATCCGGGATCAGCCGCAGGAAGTCCGTCCCTGTGGAGAAACAAACAAACAGACAGTTATTATTGTGTCAGACACCTTTATCCCAGGCGACTCGCACAGGTGTTCCAGGGCAGCACAGGGTTCCAATGCAAGCTTCATATTTAAACACAGTGTAGTTTACAGTAAGTGTAATAATAATAATAATAATACTGCTGGAATACAATATGAACTAGGATGCAGCCAGTCAGGATCACAGCGAGTTATATCTGCAGTAGATTAGGTTTTACTACCAGCTTGATCAGCCCACAGTGTGTCTAGGTAACAAGGCTCAGGTGTGTCTTATTATTAAACTCCTAGTGAAACCAGGACTGGATCACACTGCTATGCAGCCGGAGTCTCACTCCCATCCCTGCCGGCGGCGATGGGGGTCGTGTGGCTGACCTGAGTTCATGTCGTCGAAGCTGGACTTGGCCTCAGGGTGACGAAGCAGAGACTTGGGTGTGAAGATGATGAGCTGGAAAAACAAACACAAAATAAAGACACTTCCAGAAATGTCATTAAAAGTCACTTCCCCTCACCATTGGAAGTTACTGGCAGTTGCTCCACTAATAATGAGTGCACACAGCTGAGCCAAAAGGGTTACAGCCCCTAGAATTATAGGGCTGAAACAAAAATAATAATAAAACTACATGAACGTAATTTAGATCTTTTATTTAACATCATGTTATCAAAGAGAAACCACTAAACGTTATCACAAAACAAAGCCTAGCGGAAGCCACAGCAGTGCTGCAGTAGTATTTCATGTCAGATTTCAAAGTGTCACTTTCTCAGTTTTCCATTTAGTATGTGGGGAAAAGTAGAAAAGCGCTGGAGTGTAATTCAGTGTGTTAACATTCAGATTTCATTTGACTTCATGAAGCAGAATGAGTTCATTCTACAGGGGGGTGCAATGCTTTTGGCCAGAGCTGTACACGTGTGAACTACAGACAGCATGCATTAGTGCTGCAGTAAGTTTATTTACATATTTATAACAAACCCTAAGACATATATATATATAGTCCATATATATATATAATACAGACAAATTGTAGAGCAGGAATTGGCATATCAGTGGCATGTCTGTCTAGCAGTTACACATTTCTATCCACTTGTCATGGTTTTTTGATTATGTATTTAGAAATTTTAAAAACATTTTGTGTGAACTCTATGGGGTCCTGCCAAAAATGTTGAAAAACAATTTCCACATCATAAAATCGAAACCCATGAATAAAACGTGGGCCGCCGGCACTCACCGGCTTCCTGAAGGGCTGCAGGATCTGTCGTCTCAGCACATGGAAGTAGTTGGCTGGGGTCGAGCAATTCACCACGATCCAGTTACAGTCGTACAGCTGGCGCATTGCAAAATCACCTGTGATTTTCTATAACAAAACAAAAAAGGAGACTCTCAAACAGCACTTAATTAGACATACAGAAGACGTTTTTATCCATAGTGACTTGAGACTAGGAGGTGCACTCTGCTTGATCAACAACTGCTGCTGCAGAGTCGCTTACAGCTCAGTGAGCTACATTCAGTGCAGAGCAGAAGATACCCATCGGATAGCTCTATAAAGTTCACAGCAGGCATGATAAGAACATTCCTATTGCAAAGGTGTCTCATCCATTCCAGGCTTTAATATGAAATGGATAGAAGCCACACAAAGAAAAGCTAACCAAGGTCTACGGTCTAACTACGTGTAATCAGTTAGTGTTCTGTGAGTGCTATAAAAACAGTGATGGAAATAAGACTCCTATTGCAGAGCGGCTGGACCGCAAAATCTTCAGTGATTTTCTTCAAATCAAAACAGAAAAAACAAACAAACAAACAAAAAAAACAACGGGATGAGTCTTCGTATCAGTGAGGAGCTTCACTCACCGGGAACATGTCCGAGTCATCATTGCACATCTGCAGGAACCGCTCTGGCCGAGCTGAGGAGTGTTCGGGCCCCTGGAGAAATCAATCAATCAATCAATCAATCAGTAATACTTGACCCGCCAAGTATCCACGCCACTCACAATCACATCTTTACCAGCACGGGATCGTGCAGCAAATCAGGCAGCGTCTACACGGTACAGCCGGTAGCTTCAACTGCCTCGTTTCTTCATCATCCCCCCTCACCCCTGCCCTGGACTACTCTCCGGTGTGTGTGATGGTTGAGAGTGACTCTGGGGTCACTGTGTGCGATGGTTCAGAGTGACTCTGGGGTCACTGTGTGTGACGGTTGAGAGCGACTCTGGGGTCACTGTGTGCGATGGTTCAGAGTGACTCTGGGGTCACTGTGTGCGATGGTTCAGAGTGACTCTGGGGTCACTGTGTGTGACGGTTGAGAGTGACTCTGGGGTCACTGTGTGCGATGGTTGAGAGTGACTCTGGGGTCACTGTGATGCAGTGACTCTGGGGTCACTGTGTGCGATGGTTGAGAGTGACTCTGGGGTCACTGTGTGTGATGGTTGAGAGTGACTCTGGGGTCACTGTGATGCAGTGACTCTGGGGTCACTGTGTGTGATGGTTGAGAGCGACTCTGGGGTCACTGTGTGATGCAGTGACTCTGGGGTCACTGTGTGTGATGGTTGCAGAGTGACTCTGGGGTCACTGTGTGCGATGCAGTGACTCTGGGGTCACTGTGTGTGATGGTTGAGAGCGACTCTGGGGTCACTGTGTGCGATGGTTCAGAGTGACTCTGGGGTCACTGTGTGCGATGGTTGAGAGTGACTCTGGGGTCACTGTGTGATGCAGTGACTCTGGGGTCACTGTGTGATGGTTGACAGTGGCTCTGGGGTCACTGTGTGCGATGCAGTGGCTCTGGGGTCACTGTGTGCGATGGTTGAGAGTGGCTCTGGGGTCACTGTGTGCGATGCAGTGGCTCTGGGGTCACTGTGTGCGATGTTGGGAGTGGCTCTGGGGTCACTGTGTGCTCTGGGGTCACTGTGTGCGATGTTGATGAGTGGCTCTGGGGTCACTGTGTGTGATGCAGTGGCTCTGGGGTCACTGTGTGTGATGCAGTGGCTCTGGGGTCACTGTGTGCGATGCAGTGGCTCTGGGGTCACTGTGTGCGATGGTTGAGAGCGACTCTGGGGTCACTGTGTGCGATGGTTGAGAGTGACTCTGGGGTCACTGTGTGTGATGTTGAGAGTGACTCTGGGGTCACTGTGTGTGATGCAGTGGCTCTGGGGTCACTGTGTGTGATGCAGTGGCTCTGGGGTCACTGTGTGATGGTTGAGAGTGACTCTGGGGTCACTGTGTGATGGTTGAGAGTGGCTCTGGGGTCACTGTGTGTGATGCAGTGGCTCTGGGGTCACTGTGTGCGATGGTTGAGAGTGGCTCTGGGGTCACTGTGTGCGATGCAGTGGCTCTGGGGTCACTGTGTGTGATGCAGTGGCTCTGGGGTCACTGTGTGTGATGCAGTGGCTCTGGGGTCACTGTGTGTGATGCAGTGGCTCTGGGGTCACTGTGTGCGATGCAGTGGCTCTGGGGTCACTGTGTGCCATGCAGTGGCTCTGGGGTCACTGTGTGTGATGCAGTGGCTCTGGGGTCACTGTGTGCGATGGTTGAGAGTGACTCTGGGGTCACTGTGTGCGATGGTTGAGAGTGACTCTGGGGTCACTGTGTGATGCAGTGACTCTGGGGTCACTGTGTGCGATGCAGTGGCTCTGGGGTCACTGTGTGCGATGCAGTGGCTCTGGGGTCACTGTGTGCCATGCAGTGGCTCTGGGGTCACTGTGTGCCATGCAGTGGCTCTGGGGTCACTGTGTGCGATGCAGTGGCTCTGGGGTCACTGTGTGCGATGCAGTGACTCTGGGGTCACTGTGATGCAGTGGCTCTGGGGTCACTGTGTGCGATGGTTGAGAGCGACTCTGGGGTCACTGTGTGCGATGGTTGAGAGTGACTCTGGGGTCACTGTGTGCGATGGTTGAGAGTGGCTCTGGGGTCACTGTGTGATGCAGTGGCTCTGGGGTCACTGTGTGCCATGCAGTGGCTCTGGGGTCACTGTGTGCCATGCAGTGGCTCTGGGGTCACTGTGTGTGATGCAGTGGCTCTGGGGTCACTGTGTGTGATGCAGTGGCTCTGGGGTCACTGTGTGCGATGCAGTGGCTCTGGGGTCACTGTGTGCCATGCAGTGGCTGTGGGGTCACTGTGTGCCATGCAGTGGCTCTGGGGTCACTGTGTGCGATGCAGTGGCTCTGGGGTCACTGTGTGCCATGCAGTGGCTCTGGGGTCACTGTGTGCCATGCAGTGGCTCTGGGGTCACTGTGTGCGATGCAGTGGCTCTGTCTCTCACCATTCCCTCCATGCCGTGGGGCAGGAGCAGCACAATGCCGTTCTGCCGGACCCACTTGGCCTGGCCCGGGCAGATGAACTGGTCGATGATTCCCTGGGCTGTGTTGTGGAAATCCCCAAACTGAGCTTCCCACAGAACCAGCGCATTGGGACTGGCCATGGCGAAGCCCAGCTCGAACCCTGAACACACAGAGAGAGACAAAGAGACAGCGAGAGAGAGAGCGAGAGAGTGAGAGAGAGACAGCGATAAATAACAGCAGTAGTGGTGATTATAACAGTCGTAAGTCACGTCCCCATCAGAGCCTATTAGCAGCATCTACACTTGTAACTCCCATTCAAACAGATCTGATGACCTCTAATCAAACAGAGTGCCTTCTCGTCTCTTCTCTTGCACTCTTTGTATCACAGCCCTGACTGCGCAGGAAATACACCTGGAACACTTACAACAGGGATTGAAGCAAACTCCTATTGTAGAGCAGATTCACCCATTCCTCCAGGTTTTAAAACCAGCTTGATCAGCCCCAATGTGTCTAGTTAACATGCTCAGGTGTGTCTGATTAAACTCACAGTGAAACCAGGAATGGATCAAACTGCTGTGCAACAGGAGTCTTATTCCCACCCCTGTGTACTCACCCAGCACCTCGTACTCACACAGGGAGCTGTTGCACACGGTGTTAGGGACTCACCCAGTACCCCGTACTCAGACAGGGAGCTGTTGCACACAGTGTATTGGGCCTGGTTGGGCCAAAGGTGGTTCATGGGGATGCAGGTCCTCTTATCCACATTCTGATCATGCAGCACATGGTGACGATGGCTGAGAGGAGAGAGAGAGAGAGAGAGAGAGAGAAAGAGAGAGAGAATAAACAAGTGTTAAATCATCCATATTTCCAGGAAAAAACAAAAAACCAACAATAGTTCAAAGTTGAAATACTATTAGAGAAATTAAATGACGCAAAATGGTTTTGACAGAAATCTTTTTGAAGACACAGAGCAAGACATGCACTGTGCACAAGACCCCCGGTGCAGAGCGGGTAGATCACAGGCTTCGCTTAACAGGACAGACCTGAGCAAGGGCTTGTCTGCACCTTGCTCTGTATTTGGTTTGCATTAAAAATAAACGTACCTAAACGTTCAACCATTCATAATTTTAAAGCATCTGCATTTCTGGTTAAATGGTCAGTGTTTCTGACCCCCTTCCTCCCCCCACCTGAAGGTGCCTCTCTCCACGTCCTGCCCACTGAGCCGCACGTTGATCCCCTCCTTCAGCAGGGAGCCGAAAGCCATATACTCCCCCAGCGCCCAGTCCACCGTGCGGGACTTTATCATGTCCCCGCGGCTCTTCAGGATCCGCTTCAGACCTGCAAACACAAAGAATACCAGAGCAGGGTCACAGACAAGAACATCACACACTGACACACACACACACACACACACACACACACTACCAGCGCATGGTCACAGACAAGTGTTCACACACTGACACACACACACACACACACACACACACACACACACAATACACACACACACCACACGCAAGGGTCACACACAAGACACACACACACACACACACACAAACAATACCAGCGCAGGGTCACAGACAAGAACATCACACACACACTGACGCATGGTCACAGACAGCGCAGGGTCACAGACAAGACACACACACACACACACACACTGACACACACAATACCAGCGCAGGGTCACAGACAAGAACATCACACACACACACACACACACACAATACCAGCGCAGGATCACAGACACACACACACACACACACACACACACACACACACACTGACACACACAATACCAGCGGAGGGTCACAGACACACAACACACACACACACACACACACACACACACACACAATACAGGGTCACAGACAAGAACATCACACACACACACACACACACACACACACACACAATACCAGCGCAGGGTCACAGACAAGAACATCACACACTGACACACACACACACACACACACACACACACAATACCAGCGCAGGGTCACAGACAAGAGCCCCACACACACACACTGACACACACAATACCAGCGCAGGGTCACAGACAAGAACATCACACACACACACACACACACACACAATACCAGTGCAGGGTCACACACACAGAACTGACACACACACACACACACACAATACCAGCGCAGGGTCACAGACAAGAACATCACTGACACACACACACACACACAATACCAGCGCAGGGTCACAGACAAGAACATCACACACTGACACACACAATACCAGCGCAGGGTCACAGACAAGAACACACACACACACACACACACACAACACACGCAATACAGTGCGGGTCTGACACACCCCCACCACAACACACATCACACACTGACACACACAATACCAGCGCAGGGTCACAGACAAGAACATC
Source organism: Polyodon spathula (assembly GCF_017654505.1). Taxonomy (NCBI): domain Eukaryota; kingdom Metazoa; phylum Chordata; class Actinopteri; order Acipenseriformes; family Polyodontidae; genus Polyodon; species Polyodon spathula. The sequence goes on from NC_054562.1 coordinate 4,534,771, forward strand.
ACACACTGACACACACACACACACACACACACACACACACACACACACACACACACACACAATACCAGCGCAGGGTCACAGACAAGAACCACACACACACTGACACACACAATACCAGCGCAGGGTCACAGACAAGATCACACACTGACACACACTGACACACACAATACCAGCGCAGGGTCACAGACAAGAACACACACACACACTGACACACACAATACCAGCGCAGGGTCACAGACAAGAACATCACACACTGACACACACAAACACACACAATACCAGCGCAGGGTCACAGACAAGAGCCCCCCACACACACACTGACACACACAATACCAGCGCAGGGTCACAGACAAGAACATCACACACTGACACACACAATACCAGCGCAGGGTCACAGACAAGAACACACACACTGACACACACACACACACACACACACACACACACACACACACACAATGGGCAGCGCAGGGTCACAGACGGGAGCCCCCACACACACACACACACACACAATACCAGCGCAGGGTCACAGACAAGAACATCACACACTGACACACACACACACACACACACAATACCAGCGCAGGGTCACAGACAAGAACCCCACACACACACACACACACACAATACCAGCGCAGGGTCACAGACAAGAACACACACACTGACACACACACACACACACACACACACACACACACACACACACACACACACACACACAATACCAACGCAGGGTCACAGACAAGAGCCCCCCACACACACACTGACACACACAAACACACACAATACCAGCGCAGGGTCACAGACAAGAACATCACACACTGACACACACACACACACACACACAATACACACACAGACAACACACCCTACAGACACACACACACACACACACTGACACACACAAACACACACAATACCAGAGCAGGGTCACAGACAAGAACATCACACACACACACACACACACACACAATACCAGCGCAGGGTCACAGACAAGAGCCCCCCCACACACACACTGACACACACAATACCAGCGCAGGGTCACAGACAAGAACATCACACACACACACACACACACACACACACACACACACACACACACACACACACACACACACACACACACACACAATACCAGCGCAGGGTCACAGACAAGAGCCCCCCACACACACACTGACACACACAAACACACACACAACCAGAGCAGGGTCACACACACACATCACACACACACACACTGACACACACACACACACACACACAATACCAGTGCAGGGTCACAGACAAGAGCCCCCCACACACACACTGACACACACAAACACACACAATACCAGCGCAGGGTCACAGACAAGAACATCACACACTGACACACACACACACACTCACAGAATACCAGCGCAGGGTCACAGACAAGAGCCCCCCACACACACACACACTGACACAATACCAGCGCAGGGTCACAGACAAGATCATCACACACACACACTGACACAATACCAGCGCAGGGTCACAGACAAGAACCTCACACACACACACACACACACACACAATACCCGCGCAGGGTTACAGACAAGAACACACACACATAATACCAGCACAGGGTCACAGAGCCACACACACACACACAATACTAGCGCAGGGTTACAGCCGAGACACACACAATACCAGTGAAGGGTGAGGTTCTCCACATGGAGACAGACGGATCAATAGACAAGCAGACAGAGAGAGACGTGAAGACACAGAGAGGTTTCGTGGTTGGCGTCGGTCACCTCCGTGAATGGTGAAGTCCTCCACAGGCACAGAGCTGGCCACTTCTCCGATGTGAGTCAGCTCATCCTCGCTCAGCCCCGTGTGGGGGCAGTTCATGCTCTTGGGCTGGCCGTCCAGGGTGAAAAAACCTGGAAACAAAATCACAACACAGCTCTAAAACCGAAAACACACACGAATACACTGTCTGTATCGCTGGCACTGACAACACACCCACACGAATATAGTGTCTGTATCGCTGGCACTGACAACACACCCACACGAATATAGTGTCTGTATCGCTGGCACTGACAACACACCCACACGAATACACTGTCTGTATGGCTGGCTCTAACGTTAATATCGACCGTCTCGCTATTACAATTCAATAAGAAACTTCTTCAAGCTAAGAAGGACGAATCCATTTCAATGTGATGTGAACCTCTGCATGCGAAACCCAGGCCAGCACACTGAACCCACGCTGTATAACACTGCAGGATAGAGAATACTGCCTAGGATGCATGAGTTATAGAACTCCCTGTAATACAGTGAATACATGAATGAATGAATGGGTAGATGATGGATGGACAGATGGTTGGATGGACGGACGGATGGCTGGATGGATGAATGGATGGATGATTGAATGGACAGATGGTTGGATAGATGGATGGACAGATGGCTGGATGGTTGGACAATGACTGGACAGATGGATGGATGAATGGATGGCTGGATGGATGGACAGATGAATGGACGAATGGATGGATGGAAGGACAGCTGGATGGAAGGAATGGTGGGTGGATGTGTCTATGTTGTTGCTCACCGGGCCAGGGTGAGTCCAGCCAGTGCTTGATGTGCATGATCTTCTCATCCTTGGATCTCTCATACGCCTCCTCGCAGATCTTATCATACTTGGAAATCTCTTCCTGAAAACAAGAGAGGGACACAGACAACTACACAACTGCGCCCGAGTGCCGCCCTTGTCAAAATCAACACAAGAGCTACACAACTGTGTCCAGTGCTGCTGGCACCACAGCAGTGAACACATTGAGCAACATAATCCCGGCTGGTTAGACACATTCTTATTCACCACATGGCATGGGTCACAAAATGGCGGGCTCAATGTATGGATTGCTGTGTTACTGTGCCTTGTGTGCAAGAGTGTGTGCGCGCATGATTGTGTGTGTGTGTGTGCCATTGTTACCCTGCTCCACTGAAGTGTATGTGTGTCTGTGTGTGTGTCTGTGTACCTCACAGTCTTGCTGGGTCACAGCTCCCTCTGATGTCAGTCTGTGTGTGTGTGTGTGTGTATGTGTGTCTCTGTACCTCGCACACATGCTGGGTCACAGCTCCCTCTGATGTCAGTCTCTGTGTGTGTGTGTGTGTGTGTGTGTGTGTGTGTGTGTGTGTGTGTGTGTGTGTGTGTGTGTCTGTACCTCGTACTCTTGCTGGGTCACAGCTCCCTCTGACGTCAGTCTCTCTGCGTATTTCTGCAGCACTGGTTTCTGCTTCTTGATCTGCTTGTACATCAGGGGCTGGGTGAACATGGGCTCGTCCATTTCATTGTGGCCGTTGCGTCTGTATCCCACCTGGAAGGGAAGCGGGGAGCAGGGGCTTCAACACTGCGGCAGCTCATGACTATTTTTTTTTTTTTTGTTAGCAACCTTTCTTGAAACATGCTTTAATATCCTCTTTTGGTCAAAAAAACACAAAAACAAACCAACAACTTTAAAACATGAAAACACCTTTTATAAAAAACAGAGCAGACCCTGGAGCAGGGGTCCCTAGCCCTGGTCCCGGACAGCCCCCATCCTGCAGGCTTTATAGGTGTCTCTACATCATCAGTGGCTAAAGACCTGGGACACGTGTTAATCTGGACTAATTCAGACAGAAACTGGTTCAGTCAAGGGTGTCCAATCCTGGTCCTGGAGGGCCAGTGTCCCGCCTGGTTTTTGTTCCAACTGTGTCCTAAATTACTTAATTGATCAACTATTACCAATTATTGTAAGAATTAATGTATTCAAGAGCACAGTTGGAACAAAAACCAGGATTGGACACCCCTCAATTAAGTAACAGAGAGCTAGCTGAAACGAAACCCAGGAAGACCCTGTAGCTCTCCAGCAGCAAATGGTGAGCCAGGAAGAGTCCTGATGGGCTGAACCCCCACTTCTCGTCCGCTTCCTTTTTTCTTGTGTTCAAAACAACCAACCAACCAACCAAATAAACAAACCACCACTAGAGCTGCGCAAAGCAATTACTGGATTATCCGGAAGGCGCTCTCCATAGAGATCAGGTGCAGAGAATCAGTTCAGGGTCGCTGGTGTCGATCAGGTGGATTCAGTGAGTGAAAAACAGCTGCTTGGGTTTGAGATGATCGATGGTTTTCTTAAGACACCGTGGAGGAGAACAGCGATCCGCACAAACCCCGTTTCACTCTGAATGGGTAAATCAGCTCGGTCGACAGCAGAGACCCTCCTCTGAGGAGAACTCGATCAGAATAAATCGGTTTGTGCAGCTCCAAACAATACAGTTACCAGACGACCGTGCCGAGGGGCTCACCAGATCCACGACCACGTCCTTGTGAAATGTGGCCCTCCACTCCGCGGCCACGTTGCACACGTACATCACTGCCTCGGGGTCGTCTGCGTTCACGTGGAAGATGGGCGCGTTGACCACGCGGGCCACGTCCGTGGGGTAGGGAGACGAGCGAGCCATTCGGGGGTCTGTAGTGAAGCCAATCTGGGGGGGGGGGGGGGGGGGGGGGGGGGGGGGGGGGGGGGACAAGGAACTTAGGTTTACTTCTGTACATTATATAGCAGACTCTGATATTGATGAGATCCAGCCCTCTGAAATGTCTTTATAATATACAGCACTAGACCCTGATATTGATGAGATCCTGCCCTCTGAAATGTCTTTATAATATACAGCACTAGGCCCTGATATTGATGTGATCCAGCCCTCTGAAATCTGCAATTTGGTGTTTTACTGTGACTTTTCTACTCTGCTTTAAGAATTTCAATTGAACCCTTTTAAGCCATTCATGTATCTCAAATCACTGAGACACATGTAAATAGTAACATGGATTTAAGTGTACTGTCTTTTGGCCAAGCCTTAATTTCTCATTTACAAGCAGAACATACAAAACGAGACGGCAACATGTTAATGTGGCTGCTCTGTGGTTACCTGGTTGTTGACGACCACATGTATGGTGCCGTGGGTCGTGTAGGAGGGCAGGTCGCTCAGGTGGAACGTCTCGTACACGATGCCCTGGCCAGCAAAAGCAGCGTCGCCGTGCAGAAGGATAGACATCACCTGCAACGCAGAGAGAGAGAGAGAGAGAGAGAGAGAGAGAGAGAGAGAATCAGAGAGAGTCAGAGAGAAATCAGAGATACACACACACACAGAAAGAGATACACATGTACAGATAGATAACTAGAATTAGAGAGATACACACACACACAATCAGGAGACATACCTACACACACACACACACACACACAGAGAATCAGAGAGACGGGCATGCACACAGTGACACACACACACAAAGACCGGGAATCAGAGAGACATACTTACACACACAGATCAGACAGACACACAAAGAAACAAAGACACACACACACAGAATCGGAGAGACACACACTCACACAGTCGCACACACACACACACACACACACACACACACCCTCTTGCCGTCCGTGTCTCCGCAGTAGAACTGCTCTGCCTTGGTCTTGCCCTGCACCACAGGGTCCACGGCCTCCAGGTGGGAGGGGTTTGCCATGAGCGACAGCGTGATGTCACGATCCGTCACGCGGTTTATCCTGCGGTGGTACATCCCCAGGTGGTACTTCACATCGCCGGAGCCCTGGGGATGGGGGACGAAAGTCATGCAAGCGAAGCGAGCGAGAGAAGACAGCGGCTGTGTGAGGCAAGGGTGGAATTTCTTTCAAACTGACGAAAGCTCGCACTGGCTGGGGTCGCGCTCTGCTGCTGCTGTTAGTGAGAGCCCGTTTCCTGTAATAACTGGCCCCTCCCGACTGGAAATATCGACTGGTGGAGACCATTGAAAAACTGCTCGCCAGTTACTGCAGTAAACAATAAACCACAGCTTTATAATCCTTTTTTTTTTAAACCTCTTTTAGCAGAAGAAGCATGATCATTTTTTCTGGTTTTACACTTTAGTTAATAAACAGCTTTCACTTAGTCAAATTCTATGATACAATACAAACTGGAATTAAAAAGCAGAGAGAGGACCATCACTGCGTTAGAAGCCTCTGAATCACACACTTACGTGGACTAACACCAACACACAGTATTAACAACATCTCAAACTACTTGACAAAAAACAAGGCAGCTTCTCGCTGTTGAATTACAGGTTTTCTTTTTTTTTTTTAATGTAAGTTGGTCCTTGTTTCGCTGTTGAATTACTTATGTTTTGCAAAGAATACTGCGTTGGAATTCCGCTAGGTTTCGTAGTGCGGCACTTATTAGTCTTCAATTACAAGTTTAGAACATTTTAAACCGAGTATCGTTAGTGTAAAATTCTTTGTGGGGGAAAAACAATCATAAAAGCAACCTCTAATTCAAACACTCAAAGGCGCTATGAAAAACCCCAGTATCATTAACGCAGAGTCTCCTGTATTTGCTATATACTGGTCTTACTGGTGTTAAATGAGTTTCCCCCCCAGTAAGGGGAGAATGGTGCGCTAACGAGGGACGAGTCTTGACAGGCTGAAGGGTCTTTTCTCGTTCCCTAACTTTTCTCATTGTTTTGTTCTTGGCTGGGCGGACTCACCTCATCCGCAGCCTCGAGTTTGGAGTCAAACTGGCAGAAGATCTGCTCCAGCTCCTTCCTGATCACATTGGCAAGAACATTGAGACGACCCCTGAGAGATAGAGAGAGAGGGGAGGGGGGGAGAGCGAGGGGGAGAGAGAGAGAGAGAGGGGGAGACAGAGAGAGAGAGAGAGGGAGAGAGAGAGAGCCCTTTCTTCGCTCTCAGAGAAGAGATAGCAGTGGGACAGCGAGAGAGAGAGGGGGAGACAGAGAGTGAGAGGGGGAGAGAGAGAGCGAGTGAGAGTTATGCCAGGTCGTATACCTTGTTCCAACCCTGTTCTAAATGGTTTAATTAGACAAATGAATGAATGCTATATTCCGTGGCGGGTCTCTGCGTACCTGTGCGGCATGCCCATGATCACATTGTCCACTCCGTTCGCGCTGGACCTGTCGATGATGGTCTTCAGCGCCGGGATGAGGGACTCGCAGCCCTCCAGACCGAAACGCTTCTCCGATGACCACTTCCTCTGCAGGAACTCCTCGAACCTGAGACAAGCGACAACACGCCAGGGTGACTCCCCTCTCCACTCTCACTCACTCACACACACACATAAACACACAGGGACTGATGTTCTGTGCTTCTCTAGATGCAACACAGAAGTCCTCTTGTATCATTGCTCTGTATCTGAGTTAATGAATTAACGGACAGAGACACACACTAAAACAAAGGATAAAGGCTTCCGCCAAATCAAATAAATAATAATAAGTCAGAAACTAGTGCGGCACGAATGGATTATTAGGTTATTCAGACTGAGCTCTCCAGAAGAGTATTGACAACTAGGTGAGAGTCACTGGAGTCAATCAGGGTAATTTACCCAAGTCCATTTTACAGCTTTCAGTTCACTTTTAAAACTACAGTTCATGATTAGGACTACACTTACCAGAACGCACAGAGCAGGACTACACTTACCACAATGCATTGGGGATGGTGCGTCTCTACGTGAATGGGACACACACACTGACCTGGTGGCGCGGACCATTCTGGCCAGCAGGGTCCGCTTCTCATCCAGAGTGAACTGCATCACCCCGGGCTTCTCAAACTTCTGCCGGATCCACTGGCACTGCTCAAGGTCGTTAATGAACATGAACTCCACGCCGATGTGCTGGCAGTACGCCATCTACAGGAGTGGAGGTGCGACAGCGAGGGGGGGAGAGAGAGACGGAGGGGGAGAGAGAGGGGCAGGGAAATTTCTTTCAGTGTAAAACAGCGTATGCCGCAATCACAGAAAACTAGACTGGGAAGGAAAGAAGTGAACTGTGGTCACGTGGTTTCAGGGCACGGCGTCTGCATGTTGACCACGTATCGAAGCCACGGGACTGCCACCCACATAATTCACGTCATTTTTTTAACAAAAGTTAGTGCATTAATTCAAGTAGTGTGTCTGTGTGCGTGTCTCAGTGTGTGTGTACAGCTCTAGCCAAAAGTTTTGATTACAATTTTCGGATTGAGACAATCAAAAATAAAACTATAGTAACTTAATTTATTTAACATCATGTAATCAAAGAAACTACACAATGATATTGTAAAAAGTGTCTACCGGAAGCCATAATAGTAGCACAGTAAGTATTTCATGATGGATTTTGAAATGTCGAATTTTTTTGTCAGTTAAAAACTGCCGAAGCAGTGGTGTGTAATTATTCAGCAGCTTTCATTAAACTTTATGAAGCAGCATTAGTGTGGGAGGCGAAGGGCAGGGGTTTGCTTTTCTAAGGGTACAGGCAGTCCGCTCTACCTCCAGCCTGCGGATGATCTCCCTCAGAGGCAGGGCGCTCTCGCTGCCCCCGATGAACGTGGTGGTCGGCAGCCGGAACACTTTGTCCAAATCCGACTCGTCCAGCCCGTAGAACTCTGCGTGGACGTGGACAGGCGGGCCACGGGAGCAGGGAAAGCAGGTGGTAGGGGGTGAGGGGGGCAGTGGAGGAGACCAAGGCAAAGCCAGTCCAAAAACAAAAATTACACACGGAGCCGGGAACCGGATAAGAATAAAATAATAAAAAAAAGAGATGAAAAAACACAAGGTTAGCAAACACAGCAACACATGCGTAAACAAACAATAAAAAATATCAAGGTGGTAATTAAATTGAAATGATAAAATGTGATCACACATATATATATACACATACACACACACACACACACACAATATTTCCATATAAGAAGTCCATATTAGATTTGCATCGTGACATTATTACATAGCAGCAGTAGAAAAGGCAGTTACAGGTAAAATGCAATTGAGTAACGTGGAATGGTTTTAATTTGGAATGATTTTAATTATAAAAGGCAAATCCGTGCAGACACAGAAAGGTGGGGGGGGGGGCAAAAAGTGTTAGAAGAAAGAGGGGTCAGTAAACACTCACAAACATTCCTATACTTGTGGGGGCTTCTCATTGACTCTCACTATGTTTTTATTTACTGTTTCTAACTCCTGTCAGATAAAACTCCACACAGGGTAAAAGTCGACAACAAACTACATATTTTTTGTCACCTATTTTTTTTTTTTTTTTTTTTTTAAAGGCATATTTAGTTCTTAAAAAGGTGTTTTACAAAGTGGGCTCGTCCCTGCAACGTCGTTTTTACAGGAGTTACTGTCTTTGTGGCGACATGTTCTCAAATTTTGTCCCCACATTGATAGTAATACCTGCCCCCCTCCCCCAACAAACACACACAAACAAACAAACTGAGACAGAGACACACACGTTTGCACAATGATAGTAAGACCTGCCCCCCGACACACACACACAGCACAGAGAGGGAAATATCAAGAGGCATTGGGTTTTGTAAAGAGAGGATAAAATAAAAAATAAAGCAAAACCATCATAAATCCACTTCTTAAGCACCAAGTCCACTAGCTGTGTGATTTCACTTCACTGTGAATGCGCAGAGGGCTCCTGATTTTACACATAATCTGACTCTCCGAATCCTGCCCAGACTGAGCTGTACAGGACACTCAACGTGAAGACTTTACAACACCATCAGGCAGCCAGGTCTACCCTCAGTGTACCACCATAGCACACAAACACGCAAACAGTACTGAGACTCAGGGTCCAGCACACAAACACGCACACAGTTTAACAGTACTGAGACTCAGGGTCAGGATCAATTCCTCTTATTCCAATTCCTTTAAAAAAAAAACGAATCCCAATTCCAATTGCCGTTCCCTTTAATCAATGCCAGCACATCGTCTTTCAAAAAATTGCAAAAATCTGCAGCGTTCTGCTAAAATGAAAGCTTCTCACAACAGTGGAGAATATTAAATCAATTAAACGGGCTTCGAAGGAAAGCAGCTGCACGATCGCGACAGCATTAGTTACGCCTCTAAAATATCAATTTCGAAGGAACTGGAAATTGATTTTAAAAGGGAATTGGGGAAGAAAAAAAAACAGGAATTGACCCTGAACCTCTTGCCACTAAACAGCATCTCTGGATTATTCTGAGACAGAACCACAGTAATAAAAGACAAGCACATGAAAAGTAGAATCAGATAAGAAGGGGAAGATGCAGGGAAGAACAAGTTTGATGGGAAAAAAAACAACTCAGGAGACACGAGGGAGGGTGAAGGGATACACGTGGCAGAGGAGAGTGAGACGACCAGCTACTTACAAGAGAGGTCTCTCCTCTAGAGAGGCTCTGCCAGAGACGTCCGAAAAAAAAAAAAAATTTTCAAAATTTTGAACTTAAAGGATTTCCTCGTATATATATATATATAAGATATATCTACACATATACACACACACACACACACACACACACACACACACACACACACACAGTACTGTGCAAAAGGCAGGTGTGAAAAAATGCTGTAAAGTAAGAATGCTTTCAAAAATAGTTAATAGATTGTATTTATCAATTAACTAAATGCAAAGTGAGTGAACAGAAGAAAAATCAAAATCAAATCCATATTTGGTGTGACCACCCTTTGCCTTCAAAACAGCATCAATTCTTCTAGGTACACTTGCACAAAGTCAGGGATTTTGTAGGCATATAGTCAGGTGTATGATTAAACAATTATACCAAACAGGTGCTAATGAACATCAATTCAATATGTAGGTTGAAACACCATCATTAACTGAAACAGAAACAGCTGTGTAGGAGGAATAAAACTGGGTGAGGAACAGCCAAACTCAGCTAACAAGATGAGGTTGCTGAAGACAGTTTCCTGTCAAAAGTGATACACAATGGCAAGACTGAGCACAGCAACAAGACTCAAGGTAGTTATACTGCATCAGCAAGGTCTCTCCCAGGCAGAAATTTCAAGGCAGACAGGGGTTTCCAGATGTGCTGTCCAAGCTCTTTTGAAGAAGCACAAAGAAACGGGCAACGTTGAGGACTGTAGACGCAGTGATCGGCCAAGGAAACTTACTGCAGCAGATGAAAGACACATCATGCTTACTTCCCTTCGCAATCGGAAGATGTCCAGCAATGCTATCAGCTCAGAATTGGCAGATAACAGTGGGACCCTGGTACAACCATCTACTGTCCGGAAAAGTCTGGTCAGATGGAAGACTTGCGGCCAAAAAGCCATACCTCCGACGTGGAAACAAGGCCAAGCGACTCAACTATGCACAAAAACTAGGGTGCAGAAAAACGGCAGCAGGTGCTCTGGACTGATGAGTCAAAATTTGAAATATTTGGCTGTAGCAGAAGGCAGTTTGTTCGCTGAAGGGCTGGAGAGCGGTACACGAATGAGTGTCTGCAGGAAACAGTGAAGCATGGTGGAGGTTCCTTGCAAGTTTGGGGCTGCATTTCTGCAAATGGAGTTGGGGATTTGGTCAGAATTAATGGTCTCCTCAATGCTAAGAAGTACAGGCAGATACTTATCCATCATGCAATAGCATCAGGGGGGCATCTGATTGGCCCAAATGTATTCTGCAGCAGGACAACAACCCCAAACATACAGTGAAAGTCATTAAGAACTATCTTCAGCGTAAAGAAGAACAAGGAGTTCTGGAAGTGATGGTATGGCCCCCACAGAGCCCTGATCTCAACATCATCGAGTCTGTCTGGGATTACATGAAGAGAGAGAAGCAACTGAGGCTGCCTAAATCCATAGAAGAACTGTGGTTAGTTCTCCAAGATGTTTGGGCCAACCTACCTGCCGAGTTCCTTCAAAAACTGTGTGCAAGTGTACCTAGAAGAACTGATGCTGTTTTGAAGTCAAAGGGTGGTCACACCAAATATTGATTTGATGTCGATTTTTCTTCTGTTCACTCACTCTGCATTTTGTTAATTGATAAATATAATCTATTAACATGTCTATTTTTGAAAGCATTCTTACTTTACAGCATTTTTTCACACCTGCCTAAAACTTTTGCACAGTACTCTGTGTGTGTGTGTGTGTGTGTGTGTGTGTGTGGTGTGTGTGTGTGTGTGTGTGTGTATATATATATATATATATATATATATATATAGTAAGATTAAAAAAATAAACAAAAAAACACAGAACACAAAAGTAAAATTAAACTATGATTTGGTGCAGCTAACAAAACACTAACATCAGCAGGAATGCAGTTCACTACAGCCAGGTGAAGCATCGCCGTTTCAGAGTCATCGAATAGTGTCAAGAGCCTCTTAAAAACTCAAACTGAACTTGAACTTGAGAGAAAGAAAGATACATAAAAAGAGATAGAGATCAACAGATAGAGCAAGAGAGAGAAAGACAGAAATAGAGAGAGCTAGACAGAGACAGATATGAGACAGAGAGAGACAGAGAGAGACAGAGATAGAGACTGAGGGAGACACAGAGGTGTGAGCAGGTAGATGCGTACCTCCTATGGTTAACATCCCCAGCCGATTCTTGAACACGGCAAGGTCTGAGAAGGCAGTAGTGAGGAGAGCGGGACAGTTAGTGCCACCAGTGTGAGGAGGAGGAGGAGGTGAACGAGATGGAAACACATGCAGAAGAACACAGGGTTTAAAAAAAAACAAACCAAGAAACAAACTCCCACATTATACTGTGTGCGCGGCTCACAGCACTCCTATACAGCAGCGTGCCCATGTATCAGAACACCCCATTGCTTCTGTATCACAACACCCCATATCTTCTGTATCACAGCACCCCATTGCTTCTGTATCACAACACCCCATTGCTTCTGTATCAGAACACCCCATTGCTTCTGTGGTTCTGATTTGCTGTGCTTCTGAAATCAAACCGCTGGAACTGAAAATCTGGAGCAAAACAGGCGATTGTCTCATTTAATGGATGTCTTTAATAGAGCACACGTGCAGTTCATTTAAAATAGTCAGAGTAAAGGAACACAGAGCCACACATGATAAAACGCAGGAGACTTTTTAGAAGTTGTTTAAGACTCCTGATTAAAGCACAAAGCGGTCGAACATTTTCACACACCAGTGCCTATTGTTTCTATATGAGTGATTACCGAGTGGAAACTGAGATTCTCACACCCAGAGGTTTCCATGCAGGCGGGTATATGAAGGATCTCGATGACAGATCGGGAGGTGTTCTGATACATTCACTGTATGTTTTGTTGTTTTTGTGTGTTGCTGTAAAGCTTGGGACTAACTTGCGAACGGCTTGATGGATTAATTTTAACGTCCTACATGCATCCGAGATGGCAGGAGGTCGAAACACTAAGGCTGCAAAGCACAACTGCTATAAAGCGTTCCACCTCAAAACACAGAGAAGCAGAGCTGCCAAGTCTGCTTATAATAAGCGGGATTGGGCTTGTTTTTTGAGAGTCGCGTTTTTTTTTTTTTTTTGCACACCACCCACACTCTAGAATGGGTTGCGCTTGTTTTGGGCTTGTTTTGAAGAACGAGTTGTCGCTGTTTTTCTGTCAGAAATCTGGCAAACCTGCAGCAAACCCTACCCTACCCTGGCGACTAGAAATACAAAGTACTGCAGAAGTTTTGCTTCACCTAGAATTTTAGGATTGAGACAATTATTATTATTATTATTATTATTATTATTATTATTATTATTATTATTAATAATTAGTAATTTAGCAGACACTTTTATTCAAAGTGACTTCGAGGCTAGGGGGTGAACTCTGCTTCATTAACTGCTGCTGTCACTTCCAATTGTTTCATGTCTCATACATAAAATAAAAACAGATGAACGAAAAAAAAAAAAGGTCTACTGAAAGCCACAGTAAGTATTTCATGTTAGATTTCGACGTGTCACATTTTTCAATTTTTGTTTCTGTAAGGTATATGGGGGAAAACTCCAAAGCGGCGTGCAATTCAAGATGTTAGCGTAACATTATTCAGCAGCTTCCATTCGACTTTATGAAGCAAAATCAGTTAATTCTATAGGGTGATGTGAAACTCTTGGCCAATTCTGTACAAGCAAAATGATTTGCAATTGCCCAACACTGCAAATCAGCCAAACCCCTTTCTAGTTTCGCTTTGCGAGTTTCGCAAATCACACACACACACACACACACACACACAGACAGCAGTGAATTAGGTGATGGTCTTCACACAACACAGTACATACTCACTGCTGACATGCACATCTGTGAATTATCAAATCTTAACACAGCAGGAGAGTTTTGTATTTAATGCCAGTTAGGACTGCTTGTACAAGTCTATGAAATCACATATGTCTATTTATTTATTTTTAAAACTTTCTTTGAATTCCCCCAAATGCAGCTGTATGCTTAAATAAAAATGATGAAACAGCCTCGCATCTAGGTTTGCTTAATTATTAAACGGTCCCTTTCCTAACCTCCTTGGCAGTCAAGGTTAATCTGAGCAAAGGGCCATAAATGTATAACGCAACATCCACACAGTACAGAACACGAAACCAAAAACAGAGGAGGCAGCCCAACAAACAGCAGCATGAACCCGGTGAACTGCCAAGAGTCGAAGTGGAAAGATCAGTCCGGGAGCGAGCCAACTATGTGATAATAACAAGAACGAAACCAACACCGTTTGCACTGGGCTGTGAAGAGACAAGGTCCCGTCCCCTCCACATAACTTGTTTAAATCTGAATACTGTTTTCTTGAAAGAACAAGAACAAAATGCAGTTATTTTGTTTAAAAGTTAACCCCCTTTTATTTTTTACAGCGTGGAAATATGAGGTCTATGCTTTGCAAGGGAGTACAGGGTAACACGCACACACTCGCTCACTCACTGACTCGCTGCATCTCAGAGTCAGGTGTCAGATTACTTTTGTGTGACCAGTCCCGTGTCAGTATTCATTTTCATGTGCACAAGTTGGTTCCAAACTCCCCTGTGCAGAGAGCTGGATAGGAAATTGTTTAAAAGTGTTTTGGCGAGTGCTGGGAAGAGGAAAGGAAAACTGACACTAAAAGGGGGGGGAGGGGGGGGGGGGGGGGGTTGGGCGACACGTATAAAAGGGGGAAGGGGATGGGGGGGGGGGGGGGGGGGGGGGGGGGGGGGGGGGTGGGGGGGGGGGGGGGGGGGGGGGGGGGGTGGGGTGGGGGGGGGGGGGGGGGGGGGTGGGGGGGGGGGGGGCGCATGTTACGCGACCATGCTAGTGATAATGGGCTTATTTTCCAATGCGCTGTAATGATAAGCAACACCTTGTGTAAAACTTGGTCAAACGATTATACTAGAACGTCACTCTCTTTAATGTTGTCTGTTACTCTACAGAGATGCTTAAAAAAAAAAAAAAAAAAAGAGAAAAAAAAAAAAAAAAAAAAAAAAAAAAAAAAAACTAATAATTTCAAATGACAAACCTTTTCGACTAGAAGCTGAATTTGCTCCCTCGCTGTTACATTTCTCATTGAATCTCTTTGTGTTTAAGTTGTTCTAAATTCGGCACTGTTGCATGTTTGACAGTTATAGGTGACCCCTACTCTCTTAAATAACATTAATTTTGTCATACTGCAAACTGGGATATTTAACTTAAATTAGGCTCAGTGCTCCAGCGGATAAAGAAAAGGGTCTTGATACCAGGAGGTTCAAATCCCAACCCTGAGCAAGTCACTTAGTCTGTGTAAGGCGCTTAAAATGACCAGTTAATAACAGGCATGCCTGCCAACAAAAGCCCAGGCAGTGAGCATTTGCAGACCTTCGACTAGTGAAAGGACTTGTTTAGAAGCACACAGCAGACAGCAGGCACCGCGAAACGAAACACACAGCTCTCTCGTTACTTTCAATATATCTGATACATTCAAAAAGCATGATGTATTGTATACCCAGTCCTGGGGTCCAGAAATCCCCTCAGTGAAGTCTAGTATTATTAATATTGAAATGATCAGGAGCCAGGAGTTTAAGCAGGGTTAGAAACTCACACAAGCCCTGCTGCTGCTGCATCCAGTCCTGGGGTTCAGAACTCCCCTCAGTGAAGTCTAGTATTATTAATATTGAAATGATCAGGAGCCAGGAGTTTTGAGCAGGGTTAGAAACTCACACAAGCCCTGCTGCTGCTGCATCCAGTCCTGGGGTTCAGTCTGTTACTGAAGTGATCAGGAGCCAGGAGCAATCAGGTCCCCGTTAACTAAAAAGTTCCTACAGACTTGCAGCTCAGGCTTGTTGAAGCTGCAATGAGACGCGAGGTCAGTTTGTTCAGGGCAGGAGAGTTCTGAAGGAGGCTCGGGGGAGGTTTCTAACCCTGCAGTAAATGTACAGCGCTGCACCCCAGGGGTACACAAAGCCAACCCATGAGTCTCGGAGTCCTCCAGGGTTTATAGGCATCATTAAATAACCGACTGATTAGGACCACAGAAGAACATCTGTATCAATAACAGAGAGCGCTGCGCTGCACAGCTCTGACCAAAAGCATTGCATCCCCCGATAGAATTAACAAACTGTGCTTCACAAAGTCGAATGAAAGCTGCTGAATAACACCACAGACAATTGTTTATAACGTAACATGTGGCATTGCAAATTGAAAAATGTGACATTTCAAAATTTAAACATGAAATACCACTGTACTATTATTAAGGCTTCCGGGAGACTTTTTTGCGATATCATTGTGTAGTTTTCTTTGTAAATGAAAAGATCTAAATTGTGTTCATATAGTTTTTTTTATTTTTTAACCCTTTGCAGCCTATGTCAGTCCGACACTACAATTTTCCCTTTCCAGTCCAATGTCAGACCCTGTCTGGCATCATCAAAAAGACGTCAAGCACGGGTCTCTTCAGTCGTTTTTTCTCCGGAAAAAACAGAGAAAACCTTTCAATGGCCGAGTGAGACCAATAGGAGCCGAATGAAGCCGGGAGGGGGGCGGGATAAAAGGGGCGTGTCTAAGGAATACTCATAGCCCTTGCACCACAGAGATAACACGGACACAAGCAAACAAGATAGCTGCTTCTGCATCCAGCGCTCAAAGAATATCACAGACATTTGCAGAGTGGGACCAATAGGAGCCGAATGAAGCCGGGAGGGGGGCGGGATAAAAGGGGCGTGTCTAAGGAATACTCATAGCCCTTGCACCACAGAGATAACACGGACACAAGCAAACAAGATAGCTGCTTCTGCATCCAGTGCTTAAAGAATATCAGACGTTTGCAGAGACCAATAGGAGCCGAATGAAGCCGGGAGGGGGGCGGGATAAAAGGGGCGTGTCTAAGGAATACTCATAGCCCTTGCACCACAGAGATAACACGGACACAAGCAAACAAGATAGCTGCTTCTGCATCCAGTGCTTAAAGAATATCAGACGTTTGCAGAGCTTTTTGAGATGTTATAGTAATAAAATAATGACTCGGATCACATTATTGAGGAGTTTGGTGATAAAACGTGTGATCAGGAGAGTATTTATCAGTATGCACGTCTATAAAGAGTGCCCTTTAACAATGCAGTGCCTTTTAAACCTGTTTGACTCCAAAAAAAATAAATAAATAAATAAATTTAAATGTGAAAATAAATTGGACCCGACGCGCCTAACAAGCGCTGAATTACTGATCCGCAAAAGGGTTAATTATGTTTCGATTTTAAAATTCTAGGCGATGCAAAACTTTTGGCCACTGCTGTAATAATACTGTACTGTACGCTGTACTGTGGCAACCCAAGAAAACCAGAGAGAGGCAGAAATGAAGGCATTCTCTAAAGAGTTTTCATTCCAGCTAAACAGCCTAATAAATAAAGACTGCAGAGAGTGTGTGTGTGTGTGTGTGTGTGAGGAGGGGGGCGCTTGACGACAGAGACAGAACACTCAAGCAGTTTCTACTCGTCTGTCTGTCTGTCTGTCTCTGTCCCTCACCGAGTTTGTCGGAGGACGTGATTATATCTGCTGGGACGAACGAGTCCAGATCGGCATCCATGATTCCCAAAGGATCCAGCTGAGCTACGTGGTGCCCACGAATCTACAGGGAGAGAAACGGGAATACGGACCCACGAGGAAAAGAACACAGCGAAGGAGGAAGGTGTTTTAGGGGGTCGGGGGTGGAGACAGAAAAAGGAAGAGAAGAGGGTGGGGGAAACACAACATTAACACAGACACTTTCCTCACAGAGTGTAGTTCAACACAATTCCTCACCGAATGTTACTGGGGCATCGTCAACATTTACAATATTAATCCCCAGAGGGTCGAGCTTTGCAACGTGGTGACCTCTCACCTAGAAGCAAAGCGACAATGACAAAGTTGGTGGAAAGTTTTTGGGTTGTCTTATTAATTAATAAATAAATAAATAAATATATTAGGCATTGGATTTTTTAATTATTATTATATTGTCAATTAAAAAATAATAATGTAGAAGAAATTAAAATAATAATTATAAATGAAAACATTGTACTATTGTCATGTTCTGAATTAATAAAAAAAAAAATAGATTATTATTTTTAATTTTTTTTCACATGTGCAACTTCAGACTTCAAAGCTTCAGTGCAGTTAATACAAGGGCATGGCTTTCAAATCATGAAAACAAAGCAGGAACATGAAATAAAATAAATAAAGCTTTTCTAATTTATAAAAAGAAGTGAAGTAGTTAAATCTGAGAAGTGATTTGAAGCCAATGTTGCTCCAAACAGGGAGGGCTGGGGCGGTTCGTTTCTATCAGGCTCTGCAGCTCCTTCCAAACGCTGGTTCAGAAGGGCTGGCTCATGCTTCTGTCGCTGATGACCGTGGGTACGGCAAGCGAGCGGGCAGCTACAAAAGCTACGCAGCTTCACTCCGCCCGCGCAGCGAATGGGGACGTTCAACATCATCCGACCCTGTGCGATTTCAGGTGGCAGACGTGTGAGAAAAGGCTGCAGGGCTTTCCAAAACAACAAAACAAAACAAAAAAAACAACAAGCGTCGGAACAGTGGGGATGACGTCATTACGGGTTAGAGACCCTCGCCTCCGAACAGAAATGACGTCGGAGTCTGAAGTGTGAACCAACCTCCAGTGTGTAAATCTGCAGAGGCACGGGGCTGCAGTTCTACAGGAGCTCTTATAGTAAGGCAGCCTGCGTACTGTGTACTGCCCAGCAGTTTGATCCATTCCTGTTTTCACTCAGAGTTTAATAATAAGACACACCCCTGAGCTTGCTGCCTAGACACACCGGGGCTGATCAAGCTGCTAGTAAAACCTGGAATGGGTGAAACGGCTCTGCAACAGGAGTTCGATTCCTACTCCTGAGCTTGGAGCTCACCTGATAAGCCCTGATGAGTGACTGCACAGCCAGATGATCCTCCACCAGCTTCTCCACGTTGGGCTGGGCCGAGACCAGGGACTGTGCCGACGGCAGGCTGGACAGACTCATGCCCAGAGGGGGAGGGCTCTGGTAGGCCATGCCTGGAGGGGCGCCTGCATTCGCGTTGCGGAAGAAAACATCCCATGACTGAAAGAAAGAGAGCAAAACAAAAACACACAAACAAACAAACAAAAACAATCAGATCGTGTGTATTTAAAAAAAAAAAAAAAAAAATTATATATAGTGGACCACCATCACAAAGCTCTTTACAAGATAAGACTAGGGTGTGTGAACTATGCATCAGCTGCAGGGTCTCACCCGAGAGACTGAGCACAAGGAGGTTCAGTGACTTGCCTCCAATTTATACCTATTGCATCTCTGTGAGTTTACAAGTTAAACAGGACATATTTTCAAAGCTTTTCTTCCAGTCTTTAATTACCTCCTATCGTATTTGTTATGAAAACATTAGACAAAGGAGTGGCGATACTTTTTACTGCACTAACTAAACAATAATTAAATGACAAGTGGGGGGGGGGGGGGGGGGCTGGGGCAGCCCAGGACCAGGGTTGAGAAACACCCAATTTAAAAGGCCAGATCTCAAACCCCAGTGCACTAGAGCGGACATGCTGAAGAGAGCTTTGAAACAGAAGTGTCAAAAGCTGTCAGGATGTTAATGAGAAGAGGAATGACAGGCGGCAGCACGGGGGGGACCCTGTATTTTTCGGAACCCTGCTACTTGCTCTTTAAGGTGAAAATTTATTTCATTTTTACGATGGGGCTTCAGAAGTGCTTTGATAGCCGCAAACATTTTTTTTTTTTAAAAATCGAAAAACAGAAAAAAAAAAAAAAAAAAAAAAAAACACAACAACTTAGTCCTTCAATTAAAAAAAAACTAATGTGGAGAGTTCAACTCAGCTAATGAATTTAAATTAAAATAAAACAGCCTTTACATTGATGCAGACTATCAAAAGATCACTCCGAGCGAGCGAGCGAGAGCCATGCTGCACCTCTGCTCAACAGCGGCTTTTATAAACGACTTCATTGGACTTACTGCAGTAAGAAGCTAAAAGGGCTTAGAGTTGCCAATTGCAGCGCCTGTATTGAGCCAACTGCATGTCCTGCCAGCACAGACCATAATTTGTTGCATATTGTATTCTGAAGCTTGCATTGTAACCCTGTACTGCCCTGCAACACCTGCAAGTTGCCTTGGATAAAGGAGTCTGAGAAATAAATAAAGAATAATAATAACGATCAATAAACACCCATTGCGGCCCATAATGGCTTGTCTGATCATGTCTGGTTAAAACTACAAAAATAATAATTATAAAAGATGTGGTCAATGCATAATCCAGCCTCCCTCTCCCCCAAATTATTATCATTACTTCAACAGATCTAGAAACATAAATCATTCAAGAATGCGTACACCCTTCCAGTTAATTACTATACAAAAAAAGCCCACTCCCATAGCCAATAACTCTTACTGTATTCCTCCAGCAATGAATGCTAGACCAGAGCCAGGAGAGAATGCCACTGCACCCTCACTCACTCACGCTTAATGTCAACTGTGTGGTTCTTAAACAGAAGCTCTGCTAGATCTGGGAACAATGTGACTCCTGTGTACAGTTACAACTGGATTCATATGGACTGCAAGCATCAGACTAGCTATCTGTCTGGAGGAAGGACGGTCCGTCCAGCCATGGATTTCCAGAGGTTTCATTTCCCCCAATAACCTGCTTTTACACACTCGAGCGAATGACATTTTATAAACCGGGGTTCTCAAGTTTTATTATTAATCTCCTATTTTCTTGTTACAACCCCGTTTTTTAAATCACAAGGCTTAGCAGTCCAGACGTTAAAGAAAAGGGGCTTCTTGTTACCAGGAGGGTCCCGGTTCAAATCCCAGCTCAGCCACTGACTCGCTGTGAGAGACCCTGAGCGAGTCACTGAACCTCCTTGTGCTGCGTCCTTCGGATGAGACGTGAAACAGACGAGGTCCTATTGGAAGAGACTCTGCAGCAGCAGCAGCAGCAATTGATGATAATGCGTACTTCACCCGCTAGTCTCTGGAAGTCACTTAGGATCAAAGCGTCTGCTAAATGAATAACTATAACTAATAATAAGAATAACAAGCAGCCTTTTTTTTTTTTTTTTTTTTTTTTACACGCTGCTGTGCAATCCAGCCAATTACTTTTATAAACAGGGGGTTCTCCAGTTTTATTAATCCTATTTTCTGGTTAATCTGGTGTATTGTTCCACATGTTACAGAAGCAGTGAGAGGACTACAGACTTGCACAGCAGACTCTTGTTTGGATTGCAATCTGTACCACGCAAAAAAAAAAAGGATATCTATATATTTTTTCCAGTCCAGTGTGTGCTTTATGTTTTTGAGCTGGTCCAGACTTTACATTCATTCTGTCAGCTTGATAATAATAATAATAATAATAATAATAATAATAATAATAATAATAATAATAATGACACCCATTGCAGAGCAGTGAGCCAGTCCAGGTTTTATAATCACTCTGTGAACTTACTAATGATAATAATAACACTCCTATTGCAGTGAGGTTTCAGCTAGTGCAGTTTTTATATTCATCCTGCGATGATATGAATGATAATCACGAGACTCCCGTTGCAGAGCAGCGAGAGCCAGTCCTCGTTTTCTCATGGTTTACGTTCCTCTCCCCCTCCCTTTTTACTGCTCTGCGCTCTTCTCTGATGACATGTCACATGACGACCCTCTGCAGTTAATTTTCAGCTGCAACGTTTCACTCAGCAGATTTTGCATAAAGCAATAGGATGATTAGCAGGTGAAATTAACTAGAATCCTGCTCTCCATAACACACACACATACCTATAAATACATACAAATATATAGAACATAAGAACATAAGAAAGTTTACAAACGAGAGGAGGCCATTCGGCCCATCTTGCTCGTTTGGTTGTTAGTAGCTTATTGATCCCAAAATCTCATCAAGCAGCTTCTTGAAGGATCCCAGGGTGTCGGCTTCAACAACATTACTGGGGAGTTGATTCCAGACCCTCACAATTCTCTGTGTAAAAAAGTGTCTCCTATTTTCTGTTCTGAATGCCCCTTTTTCTAAACTCCATTTGTGACCCCTGGTCCTTGTTTCTTTTTTCAGGCTGAAAAAGTCCCTTGGGTCGACACTGTCAATACCTTTTAGAATTTTGAATGCTTGAATTAGGTCGCCACGTAGTCTTCTTTGTTCAAGACTGAACAGATTCAATTCTTTTAGCCTGTCTGCATATGACATGCCTTTTAAACCCGGAATAATTCTGGTTGCTCTTCTTTGCACTCTTTCTAGAGCAGCAATATCTTTTTTATAGCGAGGTGACCAGAACTGCACACAATATTCAAGATGAGGTCTTACAAGTGCATTGTACAGTTTTAACATTACTTCCCTTGATTTAAATTCAACACTTTTCACAATGTATCCGAGCATCTTGTTAGCCTTTTTTATAGCTTCCCCACATTGCCTAGATGAAGACATTTCTGAGTCAACAAAAACTCCTAGGTCTTTTTCATAGATTCCTTCTCCAATTTCAATATCTCCCATATGATATTTATAATGTACATTTTTATTTCCTGCGTGCAGTACCTTACACTTTTCTCTATTAAATGTCATTTGCCATGTGTCTGCCCAGTTCTGAATCTTGTCTAGATCATTTTGAATGACCTTTGCTGCTGCAACAGTGTTTGCCACTCCTCCTACTTTTGTGTCGTCTGCAAATTTAACAAGTTTGCTTACTATACCAGAATCTAAATCATTAATGTAGATTAGGAATAGCAGAGGACCTAATACTGATCCCTGTGGTACACCGCTGGTTACCACACTCCATTCTGAGGTTTTTCCTCTAATCAGTACTTTCTGTTTTCTACATGTTAACCACTCCCTAATCCATGTACATGCGTTTCCTTGAATCCCAACTGCGTTCAGTTTGAGAATTAATCTTTTGTGCGGGACTTTGTCAAAAGCTTTCTGGAAATCTAAATAAACCATGTCATATGCTTTGCAATTATCCATTATCGATGTTGCATCCTCAAAAAAATCAAGCAAGTTAGTTAGGCACGATCTCCCTTTCCTAAAACCATGTTGACTGTCTCCCAGTACCCTGTTACCATATAGGTAATTTTCCATTTTGGATCTTATTATAGTTTCCATAAGTTTGCATATAATAGAAGTCAGGCTTACTGGTCTGTAGTTACCTGGTTCAGTTTTGTTTCCCTTTTTGTGGATCGGTATTACGTTTGCAATTTTCCAGTCTGTCGGTACCACCCCTGTGTCAAGAGACTGCTGCATGATCTTGGTTAGCGGTTTGTAAATTACTTCTTTCATTTCTTTGAGTACTACTGGGAGGATCTCATCCGGCCCAGGGGATTTGTTTATTTTAAGAGCTCCTAGTCCCTTTAACACTTCTGCCTCAGTTATGCTAAAGTTATTTAAAACTGGATAGGAACTGGATGACATGATTTGTAAAAACTTGTGAAAAGTAATCATTTAACATATTTGCTATTTTTTTTTCTTCCTCTACGATTTTGCCATTTGTATCTCTTAAACATTTAATCTCCTCTTTGAATGTTCTCTTGCTGTTGTAATATTGGAAAAACATTTTGGAATTGGTTTTAGCTCCCTTAGCAATGTTCATTTCTATTTCTCTCTTGGCCTTTCTAACTTCCTTTTTGACTTGCGTTTGCAGTTCTGTGTACTCTTTCTGCGTACTTTCTTTTTGGTCCTTTTTTAATGCTCTGTAAAGTGCCTTTTTTCGCTGAATATTTTTTTTAATTGATCTATTAAACCATTTGGCCAATTTAGTTTAATACATACACACGCACACACGCACATATATATATATATATATATATATATATATATATATATATATATATATATAGAGATGAGAGAGATAGATATCTATATATATATATATATAAGAGATATATAGATATACATAGATATATATATATACATATATATATACACACACACACACACACACACACACACACACACACACACACACACATAATTCACAGCAGAGATGACAAACAGAGATAGTTCAGGTGTCACAGGGTAGAACACGCTTAGTGAATTACTATGAGGGCACAGGGACCTTGCTCTAGAACAGAAAGAGAGCAAACAGCTGTCTGTGACTGACTATTTATAGCTAATCTTCTCTAGAGAGAACGTTCAGTACTTGGCCAATTCAAAATAGTGACACACACGCGCACACACACTGTCCAAGTTAGAGAGCTGGAACTGAAACTGGCAGGACATCTCTGCTGCTGTGTTCAAAAAAACAGACAAAAAATAAATAAAACCATTAAAAGAAAATCAATAAATAAACACAAGGCACAAAGAGCAATGTGTGTGATTTTTGACTGCTGTTGGTTTATCTAAACAGCCCTCGAGGGAGGGGGGGGGCCGCTGGGTCTTCTGGTTTTCGTTCCAGCTTAAGCTCTCAATTAACATAACGGATCTAATTATTTTTTCAATTGGACATGTTTTAATAGTTTTACAGTTCATGATTTGATTCAAGGTATACTGCCTGTAAAACATTTCGAGGCCCGGATGGAAGTGTTAAAGTGTGTCCCAATTAATCAAATAATTTGACCAATTAAGTAACTGAGAGCTCGGGGTGGAACGAAAACCAGAAGACACTGCGGCCCCCTCCGAGACCCGAGTTTGACACCCCCGGTCTAAAGTCCACTAGTCCTGCCCCCAGTCCTGGGTTCATGACGTGATTAAGGTCACTCTGTCACGTTGTTCTCCAGGTTTGTAATCGGAGGTGATTTAACTGTACCCACAAGTTTATCTTTTAATCAGATGGTTCGGAGTTCAAAGTTTAGTGGAGGGCAAAGTTCACCACATTTTTTTTCTGAATGGAAATCACTGTAATATTATATTTAAGGCTTCTAGTTTTGGGTTTTTATTTTCCACCTCTCTCCCTACCTTTAAACCTTAATTAATAGTTGTTAAGCCTTAACTGAATACAGATTGTTCAAATTAGCGACACGGTGCTAGAAACGAACGCAGTGGAAATTAACAAACTGAATGCAGCGATTAGAGCCAGAATGAAGTGCAGGTTCAAACAGAATCAGGTGAGATCAACGCGCGTCGTTTGTAAACTCAATCAAGATATGAAGGTAAAAAGAAACAACTTCCTTTGGTAATTAGTGGTTGATTAAGAAAGCGAATCGGCTCAGAATATGTTTAAAAGGGACATCCTGTGATCAAAAATAAAACCTGAAGCCCTAATTATATTATTAATATATAATTTTCTTTATAAAAATGTCGCTGACAATAAATAATTAGTTAAGCCTGCCACACTGTAAAACACAGAGACAGACACAAAACTAAAAATGTTGTGAGCAGCTGCTTTCCTTCGTGCTCTATAAATAAGAGGAATCCCGGGACTTCAAACACGTGACATCTGAAAACAGCTGCCAATGCAGCCTCTTCAAAAAAGACTGCCTTTCCCTGGCTGTGTGTCCAACTGAAGCCGTTAGGCTGGCAGCACGATCGACGGTCGCGCAGGGAGAGGACGATTCCGATGGTTTACAGCGAGAGTCGATTTGTCTGAAAGGGTCGTACTTTACCAGGCAGTCCTTGCAGAGCAGGCGGTGCCAAACTCCGACCCTCCAGGGAAGACGAGGGCTTCAGGTCTCAATTATAACTTACTTGATGTAATTGTTTGTTCAAGTCGGACACGTTTCGTGTTTAAAAGGTCTTTCACAGCTGACGATTTAGAAAAGATTCAAGGTACACTGCCGATGAGAGAAGTGTTAAATGTGTCCCAAATGAATCAAATAATTAGACCAATTAAGTAATTGAGAGCTCGGAGTGGAAGGAAAGCCAGGAGACACCGCGGCCCGACCGCCGTCTGCCAGGAACCGCGCAGTCAATGTCTCAGGCCTATATATCAGTATCAGAGCCTTATATATATATATATATAATATTTAAATTTATTTTTCTTGAGAGAAGCATTCTCATTAACACTGTGTCTACTTTCTTTTTAAACAGCTGGAGAAGGGCTTTCGCCTGAAACGTCCCGAAAAAATGTAAATCTTTTAAACTTGTTGTGTAAATTTTTAAAAAACCTTTTCTCATATATATTATATATCATTAAAACATCTGTCTAGATAGTAGCCACTACACTTTGACTGCTTTAGCAGTTTTCTACTCATTCAACACAATGCATGTTTAAATCTCAGTTTTTGCTTAATTTTGGCTGTACTTGCATCTAAACACAGATTGCAGCCTATTCAAACCCATTAAAAAAAAAACCTTACAAGTGAACTGTAGTCACAGCTAGGGCTGTACCGATGCACCGCGTATGGATGAATGAAGTCGGTATCGTTTGTATTGACACAAGACGACAGCACAGCTCACTGTAGATCACAGAGCGGTCCTTGAATGAAGAATCTGTGTGTTTTATGTTTTAAAGCTGGTATGAACACACTCTCTCCTGGTCTCATTTTTAACTGCATGGTCCATCATTAACTGATCCTTTGATCTTATCATGCCTCCTGCAAGTGGCTGCTCAGGACCGTGGCGTGAATCTGGATACAGATTGTACCAGGACTTGCACATCGAGATTCATATTGTACTGGATCGTGAGAGATTAGGGTATCAGTACAGGGTTGTCATTTGACAGGGTTTTCATTTGAACCCTACACAGTTTGGGGATCCAGGGCTCGACTCACAAAACTTTAAGGGCTGTTTTTAACAAATGACTTTCCCTAATTCTTTTCCCCTCAGAAGAGGTTAAAACAGCGCTTTGAAAAAAGTGAAATCACACCGCCACAAACTTTGCGAAACATTTCTCATCAAAATAAAAAAGAAATAAAAAACAGCCCATGTGGTTTTGTGAACAGCCCACCCCCTCATTTCACATGCTGTATATTCCACACAACTCTACACACGTCGTTTTGTTTTGAAACGGTTTCTACATAAAAACGGCAACAACAGGATGCCATCGGGATTAGCACTGGAGTTTCAGGAACACCGGCCGCAAGCTGCATCTAGTAACCGTGCCCCCAACCCCCCCCCCCACCAGCTCTCTCGCTACTCGGTAAGATTTTCATTTTCCTTCCATCCTTGCTTTCTTTCTCTTTCCTATTCAGCCAAAAAACAAAAAACAGAAGTCAGTGTGAAACAAAAAAACACACCAGTCTGTCCGTTCCAGGAGCCGCAGAAAAAAACGCTGATTAATTCCAGAATCGTGAGTCCGCGTCTCTCTCACTCCTTTCTGCCCTCGTAGAGAAGTTTAAAAAATAAATAAATAAATAAATTAAAATTCCATTAATAAAAGGAAAGCCAGACAGGACTGTCCTCTTGATCTGGTTGGGGGACTCGTTTTGTTTTTAGTTTTTGGTTTGCAGCTTGGTTGGCTGGGTTAGTTGGCTTTTAAAAATGCTACAGTCAAACCTCTATATAAAGCCTGTCTGTACACAGTGCAGCTGTGACCAAAAGATCTGCATCACTTAGAATTTTAGAACTGAGCCAATAAAAAAAACATTATATATAGATATATATATATATATATATATATATATATATATATATATATATATATATATATATATATATATATATATTTTTAATTTAGATATTTTATTTAACATCATGTAATCAAAGACAGTACACAATGACACTGCAAGGGTCTACCGGAAGCAGTGTAGACAGTATACATTAATTCATGTTAGGAAAACACCTAGGCCCAGTATACAGAGCGGCCTTTGTTAACAGTTTGACTGCAGCGACTTACCTTGTCCTAACGCAGAAGCATCCTTCCGTTAGTGTTTTTGGAAAACGTGATGATTACAATTGAGAACAGCACTGGAAATCCGTTTGCTGTATTCGTAATATTATTGTTTTTTTTTTTTTTTCCCCCATCTCTCTATCTCCTTACCTTATGTACACTTTTGGGGTTTTCCAGCCAGGCAAAATACATCTCCTCCACATAGTTCGAACTCGTCCCGCTGAGAAACGGCTCGGCCGCGACCGGTGCGGAGAAGCACCTGATTGGCTGAAACGTCCTGGGCGCGGCCGGCTGTTTGTGTGAACGATTCTGAACAGTCCTGGAGGCCGTCAGGGGCCTCAGCCTCGCTGCACAAGTCCTTAAGCGGTGCATGCTTCTGAAACCGCGTTGATAACGCTCTCTCTGCGTTTAACACCCTTCTCTTTAGAAAAGAAAGAACCAGCGTCCCGCCCTCCTTCGTCTGCAGTCTCTCGTTCCACCAAGATCCGTCTGGTTACAAGAGAAAGATGCAAAGAAGAATAAAAACAAGAAAAAGAAATTAGCTTCGGATAACATTATCTTATTTAAAAACATGTTACTTTTTGTTATTGTGTGTATTTATGTATGTATTAGATTGTAAGTTTGCAGATGCTTTTATCCAGAGCGACTCACAGAGACTAGGGGGGTGAACTCTGCATCATCAACAACTGCTGCTGCTGCTGCAGAGTCGCTTCCAATAGGACCTCGTTTGTTTGGCGTCTCATCTGAAGGATGGAGCACAAGGAGGTTCAGTGACTTGCTCAGGGTCACACACAGCGAGTCAGTGGCTGGGATTTGAACTGGGGACCTCCTGGTAACAAGCCCCTTTCTTTAACCACAGGACCACCAAGCCTCCTAAATAAAGGCTTCTAGTCAAAAAGTTGGTCATGAAACATATTAGGTTTCTTGGTACTGTTTTCTAACAAACATTTCATGGTTACTGTCTGAATATTTGAGTTGTTGTCAGTGTTTGTGCAGGTCCCTGGGCTGGGGTGTGGCTGTCCCTCCCGAGACTCCTTGTTCTGTGCACAATCACCACCCCCCTCAAGCAGTGTACTTTGACCCTGTGTAGTTGGATAAAGTATCGCTCTGCAGCAAGCCTGTGGCATACTGACCCACCTGCTCTCTCCTGCTCTTTAAGCCTGATCTCTGTTATTAGCTGCTGTGTTTCTGCTACTATTTCATGTATTCTGCTCTTTCCACTGTATTTAATGCACTATTTCATGTATTATGCTGCTATCATGTATTCTGCTCTTTCCACTGTATTTAATGCACTATTTCATGTATTATGCTGCTATCATGTATTCTGCTCTTTCCACTGTATTTAATGCACTATTTCATGTATTATGCTGCTATCATGTATTCTGCTCTTTCCACTGTATTTAATGCACTATTTCATGTATTATGCTGCTATCATGTATTCTGCTCTTTCCACTGTATTTAATGCACTATTTCGTGTATTATGCTGCTCCCCTGTATTTTGCTCTTGTATTATGCATTGTGTGTTTTTACTGTATATCATGGATGATGCATTTCTCTGTATTTGATGTATTGTGGATTTTCTCGTTGTTGCTGCATCTTGTAAAGCGCTTTGTGATGGTGCCCCGCTATGAAAGGCGCTATATAAAATAAAGATTGATTGATTGATTCCCGAGAGCGCTGATGCTATGGTACCGTACTGCTAATTTCATAACAGGACCACAGAAACTTCTCAAGCCGAGCTAACTGTTGCGGAGACAACTTTGAGGTCTAAATGTTACTACAGTTTGGGAAAACATCCGTAACAACAAGCGAAGCCAAACCACACAAGCCCGCTGCTGCCTGTGTTACACAGACCGGTACGCACTGCTCTCTTTTGACAACCTTGCTCGACCAGCTGCATTGCAGGGAGGGAGCAGGTACAGCACTGCAGTAATGCCGGCGTGGGGTCGTTTCTGTTGGCTGCGGGAGTCTATTGCGCGGCGCTGGTTTGCTGACCGCTGCTCGGTTTCTTCTCTAGCCAGTGCCAGAGCTCGCAATGTTCATGTTGCTGATGTGTGATCTCTCTAACACACAACAAGTTAGATTCGGGCTGCTGTGGCGGCATATGGATAACCCCATGTGCTTTCAAAACACAGCGGTGCTCCGCAAACACGGGCGTGCAAGCTCGCTACGCACAGTGGCTACACAAAGGCGTTGTTTAGGAAGCCGCGGCGGGTTTTCTCATGTGGTTTCGCACTTATTTTCGACGCGATCTCGGCGTTGACCTTGTTGCAATACTGAACTTCAACCAAGCTCCGGGCAGCACGCTGGCCCCGCCCACTCCAGGCGACAATCCCCAAAGTGATTGGGCGCAAGGCCCAGGGCAACGCCCACACACCTCCATGCCCTTGCTTTGCTATTGGGTAAGCCCGCTGCCCGTCAGTTCGTCCTTTCCCGAAGCCGGGAGTACGAAGCAAACATTCATTACTGAGGAAAAAACAGCGCCGCTCATTTCCATCGACCGTTAAAAAAACACACATAATAATATAACTAAGATTAACACAAACGCGAGGTCAGCTTCCCCCGCCCGTCTCTAACGAGCAACATGCAGTTACACAAACAGTGGCTGCCAGCTACACACGGTCGCCCCACGTAAACTTCGAGAACCTATCCAGTTATTTACAAAAACAAAGCACATTATTATCAGTATATTTATGTTTGAGACTGGGTTTATAAAACAGCACACCACGTTCACCAGAAAAACACACACACACAAACGAATCTTACCTTAGGTCTGGCAACTCCCGCGGGCAAGAGAACGTGTTTTGTTTGTATATATATATATTTTTTTTCTTTAAAGAACACGCAAATAGAACTTTTTCGTCGTTTTATTTTTTGTAAAGAAACATGCAATGCAGCTCCGCGCTCCAATCCCGACTGGAAGAGCGATGACAGCGCGAGCACAGCGACACAGAACAACGTGAGGAGGGCGGGGCCTGGCGCGTCACAGGGCTCTGACGTCAACGGCGGGGGGGGGGAGGGCGACCGCGCCCTTGAGCTGACAAAGCGTCTTGATGGGAGATGTGTGTGTGTGTGTGTATATATATACTGTCGTGTGTGTGTGTGTATATATATACTGTATCACTGTGTGTGTGTGTGTGTATACTGTATCACTGTGTGTGTGTGTGTATATATACTGTATCACTGTGTGTGTGTGTGTGTGTGTGTGTATATACTGTATCACTGTGTGTGTAAGTGTACATATAATATGTATCACTAATGTCGGTGTAGTGTGTATAGTGTATCACTGTGTGTGTGTGTGTATATATGTATCACTGTGTGTGTGTGTGTGTGTATAGTGTATCACTGTGTGTGTGTGTGTGTATATATACTGTGTCACACACCACAACACACTGTGTGTGTGTGTGACATATATGACTGTATCACACACACCGTGTGTGTGTGTGTGTATACTGTATCACTGTGTGTGTGTGTGTGTGTATATACTGTATCACTGTGTGTGTGTGTGTGTATATATATACTGTATCACTGTGTGTGTGTGTGTGTGTGTGTGTGGTGTGTGTGTGTGTGTGTGTGTATATATACTGTATACTGTGTGTGTGTGTGTGTGTGTGTGTGTGTGTGATATATATATATAATATTATAGTATCGTGTGTGTGTGTGTGTGATATATACTGTATCACTGTGTGTGTGTGTGTGTGTATAGTGTGTATCACTGTGTGTGTGTGTGTGTATACTGTATCACTGTGTGTGTGTGTGTGTACTGTATCACTGTTGGTGTGTGTGTGTGTGTGTGTCACTGTGTGTGTGTGTGTGTGTGTATGTGTGTGTGTGTGTGTTGGTACTGTATCACTGTGTGTGTGTGTGTGTGTGTGTGTGTGTATATACTGTTAGACATGTGTTGTGTGTGACACTGTATCACTGTTTGACACTGTGTGTCAGTGTGTACACACACATACCACGTATCACATATATGTATATATACTAGTATCCATATGTTTGTGTTGGGTGGTGTACAACTGTATACACACATACTATATATGTATAGTTTGTTGTATATACTATGTGTGTGTGTGTGTGTGTGTATATAACGGGCCCTATACTGTATATATATGATATACTGTGTATGTATGTGTATATATATATTACTTTATCACTGTGGTGTGTGTTATATATATGAAATGACACACTGTATCACTCTGGTACTGTATTGTGTCACTGGTTGTGTGTGTGTGTGTGTGTATATATATATACTTTATCACTGTGTGTGTGTGTATATATATATAAATATATACTGTATCACTCTGTGTCTGTATACTGTATCACTGTTGTGTGTGTGTGTGTACTGTATCACTGTTTGTGTGTGTGTGTGTATATACTGTATCACTGTGTGTGTATATACTGTATCACACTGTGTGTGTATAAATACTGTATCACTGTGTGTGTGTGTTTATATACTGTATCATTGTGTGTGTGTGTGTGTGTATCTATATATATATATCAGTATACACACCATATATATATATATATAATATATCTATATATATATATATATATATATAATAGTATATCACTAGTATATACTGTCAGTATGTATTATGTTTCACTGTGTGTATGGTGTGTGTATATACTGTATCACTGTGTGGGTGTGTCAGCATGTTATCAGCTGTGTATGGGACTGTGCTCTGTGAGTGGATGCACAGACATGCTCGCACTTTGTCCTGTGTGCGCACTTTGTCCTGTGTTCAGTGTTACTACAGACCCTGCTGAGCCAGCACTCTCTACCTCCCCCAAACTGAGACACACACACTGAGACACACACACACACACACACACACACACACACACACACACTGAGACATGCGCGCACACACACACACACTGAGACGCACTGAGACATGCGCGCACACACACACTGAGACACACACAGTCTCTTGAAGTCATAGTTTTTATTGAATTTTTTTTTAACACATTTCCTTAAGTGAGAGAATTACACAACATAACACATCCTAGAATAGACCAGCAGAATTATTATCATGAGAATCAGAACGCGTATTCAATATCTTTATAGAAACCAGACCTGACGAGAGTCAAAACTTCAAGGAATAATAATAATATCGATACAGAGGAGGGGAGAGGAGGAGGAGAGAGGAGAGCAGATTGTGGAGAAGACACGACAGTAGTCTTGGTTTGAGCTTGCCGGAGAGCACGCGTCTTTAACCCTTTCATCACCTGCTGCTCTGTGCATCAGAGAGCAGATTAACCCCTTCAGCACTGCTGTCCTCATTTCAGGACAGGCTGTTTTGCCATATTGTGGAGCATTTTTTTGTGTGTGCCTGGTATCGCCTACCTGCTATTGCGAGTCTCACTTCCTCTCGTTTCGTTAAAAGCAAATGTTCACCCACTCAAAGCGGGGCGGCCAGTAAGGCCACTCATGACAAATCCACGCTGCGCTCGACTGTGAGGAGTGGATATCGGCTCCTATGAGACACAGCCCTAGCCTATTCAGCAGCACTGAAAACACAAAGCTGGTTGCACTGACCGTGCGTTTCAGTTGAGAACAATGCTATATATATATATATATTTATATGCTGGAGATATGCATTGAATATTTCTAGAGCTTGATTGAGCAGCTATAGAATAAAGAATCTGCTGTCCTTCAGATGAGACGTAAAACCAACGAGGTCCTATTGGAAGAGACTCTGCAGCAGCAGCAGTTGTTGATGAAGCAGAGTTCACCCCCCTAGTCTCTGTAAGTCGCTTTGCATTAGTGACTCCTTAATAATAATACCTATACTGCTTGCTAAGATTATAATCAAAGCATACCCAATGGGTCTGTGAATGCAATACCAATTAATGCATTTTGCACGCTAATTCAGTTTTAAATTTTTTTTTTTTTTTTTTTATAAACCTGAGACGGTAGAGGACCGACGTGCTCCATAACTTGACAATTACACAAAATACGTAGACGTGCAATTTATAATTTTATATAAAAGTTGTTGTTTGTTTGTTTGTTTGTTTTTTGGGGGTTTCCAAATAAGCCTCAAACTTGTATCACAGCAATCGCAAGCTGGTACTTCTGTTTAAAAACAGAACAAACCATTTAAGAATCAAGTCCCTAACTATATATATATATAACTCAAAACCCAACCATGTAAGCAAGCGATCTTAAAATAGCCCTGACATCCGCTACAATGAGAACTGATCGTGATAGTTATGACTGAATTTAATTTAACAGATTTCACGGTTTCAATGAAATGTACCCATCGCTGTGTAATATGTATACATTTGTAAAACGTCCCATTGCGGGTAAAAGTAGATTAAATGTCATAATTATTATATCGGATATAATATATATATATATATATAATATATATATATTATATATATAATATAAGAATATATAATCATACGAATGCTGTCTCGACCGACGAGCTTGTGCGTTCTGCACAGAGCTGCTCAATTTCTTTCAAATGTCTTAAACGACAGCTTGCATCAAAGATCAGAAATATTTCATCTGAAGATCGCTCTACTCGCTTAAGGTAAGCATTTCAATATGCAGGGCCATTTGCTGTATAATATACTATCTATAACTAGAGAGGAAACGATTCATTTCTGATGTGAAAGACCTTTTTTTTTTAGAGCGTGAAATGCGCCTTTTCTAATTTCTTTTTTTTTTTCAAATTCAGCCCTAATAAAACCACTACCGCTGAGAGGTCAAAACAGAGTGCATTCTGGGACTGAAAGGTTAAACCAGGGTCGCTCCGACAAGCCACACAGATGCAGAGAAAAAACAAAACAACATGCAAATTAATAATAATAATAATAATAATAATAATAATAATAATAATAAGAGTTATGGATACAATATTAAAGTAGTATCAGACAGAAACAGTCGTGTGCATTTACAAAGCTGAGAAGAAAGAGAACACAATCAAAGTTTAAAGTCATTCAGGAGAAAAACAAAGAACGATTCTGCTCATTGGCAATCATGCAAATAAACCCACTTATGTTTTAACTCTTATTATAAACTGTCAGCTTTTTATTTTTTAAATATATATATATTTATGTTTAATTATTATTTAAATGATAACACGTTTAGCAGAATAACAAAAACAGTTTGGCATGCTTGTTTTTGTGTGCAGATTATTTTTAACACTAGATTTTCTTAAGAACACGCACACGCACACGCACACGCAGCCGAACCCAAACCACCACAAGTACAAAACAAACAAACCGATCAAATGTAAAAAAAACATACCCATGGACTCCATGAATTAAAAAAAAAAGAAAAATAATTGAAAAATAAAATAATCTTGAAATGCAAGCGCTGCATTCGTTTGACAAATAAAATAAATAATTTAGTCATCGTAAGCGACTTATCATGCGACAATTTGACAACAAAAACTTAAATATTGTGTTACACAGAGCTTAAACTCTTTCTAACTACAAACCCCGCTAAATTGCTTAGGGTAGTTTATATAATGTGCTGTGACTCATTCTCATCATAGGAATTATTTTTACAGTTTTCTTCAAAAACATGTTTTTTTTTTGTTTTGTTTTTTTTTTTAATATAATTAAATTAAACACACATATAATTCAAAAACATTCACAACTACAGCTTAAAGATAGGGTTGGGGGGGAGCAGGACCCCCCCTGCCCCCCGCAAGAAAAGGTGTCTCCAAACGCCAATGGAGATCAATCAGAATAATTAAACACTGATTAGCGCTGAATACAGAAACAATCAAATAAAAGAAATCTGACGACAAACGTTTAGACGAGAAGGTCCCGATCCGCAAAGCCTTTTCTTTAATTAACTTTTTTTTTTTTGAAAGCAGAACTATTTTTATCATATAAAACGCTGAAGAGCACGTGCAATCTGCAACAGGACTGCCTGGCGCTGGATTTTTAAAATCAATAGAATTTAGACCTCTTTAAAAAAGAAAAATAAACAGGATTTAATTAAAGACTGGAGTTAACGCTTCGACAAAAAAAAGAAACAGGCTTTTTTTTTTTCAATGTCATTTGAAGGCGAAATCGAAAAGTTTGTCGTTGAATTCGTTTTAGTTTCTTTTAGACAGTAAAAGATACAATTGTCCCAGTTTGTGTATTAAAACCGCAACACAAACAGACACGCACGCACGCATACTCACACGCATGCAAACACTTACACGCAACCACGTACACACACATACAATAATAATAATAATAATAATAAATAATAATAATAATAATATATCGCATGCATAAACTTTTTGGTCAAACAAGTCTGTTCTGTTTGTACGTGAAACACTGCACCCCAACTTCACACAATGCTGGAAGTGATTCCCTTCACTGGGGGTCAGTTGGAAGGCCGTGGGGTGGGTCCGATGAGTAATTGTTATGACAGGGCAAGTACTGCTTGTAAACGAATTTTATGTCACTGCGGAGTATAGAGGGAGCCTCATGGAGTGGGCTCAACCACCCGTGGGAGTGGCAGAGAGTGGTCGCTCTGGGTGAGTGGGACCCTGAGTGGCAGAGAGGGAGTGGGTGAGTGGGAGTGGGAGTGGTACCAGAGGGAGTGGTAGTTGGGGAGTGGGGAGTCCCCACCCCTGGCCTCACCCCTCAGTGGGAGTGGTACCCTCATACCCTGGGAGTGGTAGTCAGGACCGAGTCACCCTGGGGGGTGGGAGTGGGACCCCCCCTCAGAGAGGTCAGTGTCACAGGGTAGTGGGGGAGTGGGAGTGTGTAGAGGCAGAGGGAGTGGTAGTGGTCAGTGGTGGGGGCCCTAACCTCACCATCTCTCCTCACCATCACCCCCTCACCCTCACCCTCACCGTCTCTCCCTCACCCACCCCCTCACCCTCACCCTCACCCCCTCACCCTCACCCTCACCCCCTCACCCTCACCCTCACCGTCTCTCCCTCACCCTCACCCCCTCACCCTCACCCTCACCGTCTCTCCCTCACCCTCACCCCCTCACCCTCACCCTCACCCCCTCACCAATCACCCCACCCTCACCGAGCTTCCCCCTCTCGCCCTCACCGTCACCATCTCTCCCTCACGCCTATACCCTAGACTATATATATATATATATCTATTATATATATATATATTTTTTTACTTTTGTTAATTAAATGAAACAAAAAAAAAAAACCTTTTTTTTTACATGTGTTTTACACAATGTGTTTTTTTTTCGGACCTCTTCTCGCTGTGTCGATACACCTATAACATACGCACCATATATATATATATATATATATATAAAAAAAAAAAAATCATCAAAAAAAAAAAAAAAGTTAGTTACCTCTTAAAAAATCACGGAGTGGTGTTTTTGCCCTCACCATATTTCTTATACATATTATTGTATTGTACAAAAACATATAAAGATATTATTAATATGAATAATATAGATATAATAGATATTAATATAATAATAACATATTATAATAAATAATACACATGCACACGCACACACACACACGCACACAGACACACGCACACACACACACGCACAGCTGTTGCAGGTTTTCCTGTCTGTCTGTCTGTCAGGTTGTGGTTGTTGGTTTGCATTGTAATCTTTTTTACTGTCATCAACACAGCAGAGGGATTGCAGACACACTCCATCTCTCTCTCTCACTCTCGAACCCAAGTCGGGATCAAGGTGTGCCTGGTCCGGCCCCTAAAACAAACAAGACAGGAGGGGGTCCACAGTTAGTCCAGGGGTATACCAAAGCAGTACACTTTGAGAAGGGGCTGGTTCACTCTCTTCTCTGTGCTTTACTACACTTTGAGAGGTACTCCCCCCCCCCCCCCCCCCCCCCCCCTCGTACCCCCACCCCCCCCCTCTCTCGTACCCTCACTGCCCCCCCCTCTCGTACCCGGGGGAGAGAGCATGGTAGTGACTGGGGGTCTCTCTCGTACCCTCACTGCCCCCCCTCTCTCGTACCCTCACTGCCCCCCTCTCTCGTACCCTCACTGCCCCCCTCTCTCGTACCCTCACTGCCCCCCCTCTCTCGTACCCTCACTGCCCCCCCTCTCTCGTACCCTCACTGCCCCCCCTCTCTCGTACCCTCACTGCCCCCCCTCTCTCGTACCCTCACTGCCCCCCTCTCTCGTACCCTCACTGCCCCCCCTCTCTCGTACCCTCACTGCCCCCCTCTCTCTCGTACCCTCACTACCCTCCCCCCCTCTCTCGTACCCTCACTGCCCCCCCTCTCTCGTACCCTCACTGCCCCCCCTCTCTCGTACCCTCACTGCCCCCCTCTCTCGTACCCTCACTGCCCCCCTCTCTCGTACCCTCACTGCCCCCCTCTCTCGTACCCTCACTGCCCCCCCTCTCTCGTACCCTCACTGCCCCCCCTCTCTCGTACCCTCACTGCCCCCCCTCTCTCGTACCCTCACTGCCCCCCCTCTCTCGTACCCTCACTGCCCCCCCTCTCTCGTACCCTCACTGCCCCCCCTCTCTCGTACCCTCACTGCCCCCCCTCTCTCGTACCCTCACTGCCCCCCCTCTCTCGTACCCTCACTGCCCCCCCTCTCTCGTACCCTCACTGCCCCCCTCTCTCGTACCCTCACTGCCCCCCCTCTCTCGTACCCTCACTGCCCCCCCTCTCTCGTACCCTCACTGCAGGGGTGCGGCCGGCGCCCCGGAGCAGTGGAAGTGGACGTTCTGCCACCTCCCATCCCGGCGCTGCCACACGCGCGTCTCCTCGGACTGGCTGCTGCGCGGCCGCCCCGCCCCGTCCACGAACTGCGTGAGCCGGATGTAGGCGATGCAAGCAGCCTCGTCGCCCACCAGGTGCACGTGAGGGTTCAGGATCGTGGTGTGGATCGGCTTGCTGTTCTTCGAGAGCACTGCAGGGGGAGCCAGAGAGAGACAGAGAGGTGAGAGGAGGCAGAGAGAGAGAGAGAGAGAGAGAGAGAGAGAGAGAGGAGACAGAGAGAGAGAGGTGGGGAAGGAGGGAGAGGAGACAGAGAAGGGGGGAGAGGAGACAGAGAGAGAGGGTGAGAGAGAGAGAGGGGGAGAGAGAGAAAGGGTGAGAGAGGGAGTGAGAGGGAGAGGGGGTGAGGTTGAGGCATGGGGGGGGGGGGGGCTCTTACGGTTCTCGAAGTAGAATCGATGGAAGTCCATCCCCTCCACCAGGTTCCCCAGAGCCTCGGGTTCGAAGGAGGTCAGCCCGGGGTCACAGATCCTACTGCAGAGAGAGAGCGTGAGGACAGGATTATGCTCTCACTGCACCAGAGACAGAGACACACACACACACACACACACACACACACACACACACACACACACACACACACACACACACACACACACACACACACACACACACACACACACACACACACACAGAGACGCACACACACACACACACACACAGAGACGCCACACACACACACGTCGCAGTGCAGGCAGCACTCACGCATATGCCTCGAAGTCTCCGTTGTTGACGGCTTCGATCAGCTGCTCTGTGATCTTGATGATCTCCTGCTTGCGGGGGTGGGGGGGGGGGGGGGGGGGGGGGGGGAGAGTTCAGTTCAGTAACTCATCAGATATGTCTGGATCACAGATTAGAAATCTTCTCTTGTGTTTGTAGAGTGGTGGACTTTCCTTTGCACAGCAACCCCAAACACACAATCAGAACCTCAAACCTGCACCCAACAAGCTGTCTGTATAAAGTATAGTGTGCTGGCATTGCCTGCTGTGTGCTGGGCAGAGCCTCGCTGTGCTGTGCTGTATGTGTCTGTGTGGGTGTCTGTGTGTTTGTGTGTGTTTCTGATTCTGTGTGTGTTTCTGATTCTGTGTGTGTGTGTGTGAGTGCGTAAGTGTGTGATTGTGTGTGTCTGTGTGTGTGTGTGTGTGTGTGCGTGTCTGTGACTCACTGTTGGTGTGCACTGGTGTGTGTGTGTGTGTCAATGTCCACACACTCTCCCTCACAGTTACAGGTTACGAGTTACTCTGACCATGAGTGCGACACCTCCTCTGCCCCCCTGGGTGCCTCCCCCCGCCAACCCCCCTCCTAACACTCTGCGGGGGGGCAGTGGGCCGAGGGGACCCCCCCTCTGACTTGGTCTGGGTCTGGGGGGCTGAACCCCGACGCACAGTGCAGAGCAGGTCTGCGAGTCTGGGGGGGTCTGGGAGGGGTCCGGAGCCCCTCCTTGCGCAGCTCAGAATGTCAGTCAGCTTGGTGGCTGGGACGGGACGGGACGGGACGGGATGGGGGGACGACATCACAGAGCAACAGAATAGGGGTGATGACATCATAAAGACAGAAGGAAGAAGGAAAATGACATCACAGTGATACATAAAGGTGGGTGATGACATCACAGAGATAGAGGGACGGGAGTGATGACATCACAGAGATACAAGGTAGAAGGGAAATGACACCACAGCGATACATAAAGGAAGGGTGGTGACATCACAGAGATAAAAGGAAGAGGGGCAGTGACATCACAGAGGTACAGGAATGGGACCCACAAAAGAAAGAAAAGAAATCTTCATGAAAAGAGAAAAATCGACACAGAATATAAACAAAAAGAAAAATCAACAAACACAGTGAGAGTGGGGTGTGGAGGTTAGGGTTAGTGAGAGTGGGGTGTGGAGGTTAGGGTTAGTGAGAGTGGGGTGTGGAGGTTAGGGTTAGTGAGAGCGGGGTGTGGAGGTTAGGGTTAGGGTTAGGGTTAGGGTTAGTGAGAGTTGGGTGTGGAGGTTAGGGTTAGTGAGAGTGGGTTAGGGTTAGTGAGAGTGGGGTGTGGAGGTTAGGGTTAGTGAGAGTGGGGTGTGGAGGTTAGGTTTAGTGAGAGTGGGTTAGGGTTAGTGAGAGTGGGTTAGGGTTAGTGAGAGTGGGGTGTGGAGGTTAGGGTTAGTGAGAGTAGGGTTGGGGTGTGGAGGTTAGGTTTAGTGAGAGTGGGTTAGGGTTAGTGAGAGTGGGGTGTGGAGGTTAGGTTTAGTGAGAGTGGGTTAGGGTTAGTGAGAGCGGGTTAGGGTTAGTGAGAGTGGGTTAGGTTTAGTGAGAGGGGGTGCGGAGGTTAGGGTTAGGGTTAGTGAGGGTGGGTTAGGGTTAGTGAGAGTGGGTTAGGGTTAGTGAGAGTGGGTTAGGTTTAGTGAGAGTGGGGTTGCAGAGGCTGGAGATGTAGCATGCAGAGATGAGCTGCGCAGTGCAGGTTCAAGCACACACCACCAGAGGGCAGCAGCACACCGCAAACCAAAGCATGGCCGAGTCAGAGACAAACAGACATACAGAGAGACGCAGGCACAGAGAGACAGAGACACACTGAGACACACAGACACAGCTGAGCGACAGACACAGCGAGACGGTGTTTGTTTCAGTCAAATTAGGTCATCAGGAATTAGGAATTATTTTTCAACATAGTTTTTTTTAACCCCCCCCCCCCCCCAATCTGACTAATGTTTTGGTACTTTGGGGAGGGGGGTGGTGGGGGGGGGAGCTATCATTAACAATAGCATGAAATCTTCCCAATAAGTAATTGAGGGACATTTCGGGTTTCACACAACACTGAGAGACCCTGTACTGTTACTATAGGCATGATTGTGAGGATATGAGAGAACACACGCACACGCACATTCACAGGCATACGCACACACACACGCACACACACACACACACACGCACAGGCAGCAAGGCAGGGGGAGTGAGTGAGTCAGTGAGTGAGGGAGGGGAAGCTCAGCTGAGCATGCTCAGATGGACTTACAGAAGACAGGAGACGGGCTCTGAGCTGATTGGACAGCATCTGAATGACAGCTCTCTGTGCTCTGAGCTGAGAGGGGATGAAGGGAGAGAGGGAATGAAGGAGAGCAAGAAAGATGATCACGAAACGAGAGACAAGAAAGTAAGAAAACGAAAGAAATGAAAAAACAAACAACAGACAATGCAAGGAGAGAGAAGAGACGGAGAAAGAAAGATACAGAAAGAAGGAAATAGGAGCATTAGGAGCAAAAAGAACGAGAGAAATAAAGAAAGAAAGAAAAGGAGAAGAGCAGACAGAAACAACATCACACAGCTTGAGATTGCTGAGAATGGAGTGAGGGGCGTGCTACTGTTACAGAGAGCTCAGGAATCGCACTGAACTGCAGAGTGACTCAGATATGAGACATTACTCAAACAGCAGACTGAGACACACTGAGACACACTGAGACACACGTCTGAGCTGCTGGACACGGCTCCCGTCTGAACAGACTCCAGGACCAGTTTAACTGGAAGAGTCCCTCCTATATCCCAGTATACCCAAACCATCCCAAACTCCAAACACATCAGCTCCACTGTGAGGGGTCTCCCTCACACATTCACACACGCTCACACACACACACACACTCACACACTGAGACCCCCCCCCCCCCCCCCCCCACACACACATTTACCACTTTGTTTCAGCTCAAGTTAAACGGCCCTCTCTCCCAGTCTCCCATCTCCCCTCCCCCTCCTTTCACAGGCTGCTATAAATAAACTCAAGGTGTCCTTGCTCTACTTTCTCTCTTCTCATATCTCCTCTCTCCTCGCCTCTTTCTGTCATCTCACATCTCCTCTCTCGCTCTCCTCTCCTCTCTCGCTCTCCTTTCCTCTTTCTGTCATCTCACATCTCCTCTCTCGCTCTCCTCTCCTCTCTCGCTCTCCTTTCCTCTTTCTGTCTCCTCACATCTCCTCTCTCGCTCTCCTCTCCTCTCTCGTTCTCCTTTCCTCTTTCTGTCACCTCACATCTCCTCTCCTCTCTCGCTCCCCTCTGTCACCTCACCTCTCCTCTCTCGCTCTCCTTTCCTCTTTCTGTCACCTCACCTCTCCTCTCCTCTTTCTGTCACCTCACCTCTCCTCTCCTCTTTCTGTCACCTCACATCTCCTCTCTTCCCTCCTCCTCTCCTCTCTCCTCCCCTCCTACATTGTCTGACGGATTGAACTGGAGTGGCTCTCCTCCTAGAGGCTGATCAGTCACCAGCAGTGACCCTGTTATCAGCCCTGTGCCTGCCTCCTCTCCACCGCACAGCTCTCAGCTGAACTGAACAGCTAGACGTTCCTCTTTGGCCTGTGGCTCACATGCAGCCCTCGTCTCTGCATTCAATTCAACGGGCTGAGATTCTGTACGATATGAAGATTGATGTGTTTGAAAAGAAAGACTTGCCGCGCCCGTTCTGTTGTCAGATTCCTAAGCACACAGACAACAGCTGCAAGCACGCAGAGAGCAGGGCCTGCTGGCTTGAAAATCAAGGAGACTGTTTCAAAGATCTCAGCAATCACAGAATATTTTCCTGTCGTATTCAGGCAGCAAAATGACCTGCCGCCCTTGATTATCAAACAGACCAAGCGAAAGATTTCAAATGAACCCACACTGAATTCAAGTGAAATCACACCAAATTCAAGCGAAATCACACATATTTCAAATTATCCCACTTTAAATTCAAGTGAAATCACACAAAATTCAAGCGAAATCACCCAAATCTCAAATTAACCTACCCTGGATTAATGTGAAATCACACCAAATTAAAGCAAAATCACACATAATTCAAGTGAAACCACACAGATTTCAAGTGAAATCACAATGCATTCAAGTGAACTACCATTGAATTCATGTGAAATCACACTGAATTCAAGTGAAATAGCAGATTCCAACTGAAACCACAACAAATTCAAGTGGAATCACACTGCATTCAAGTGAAATCACACTGCATTCAAGTGAAAATTTGCAAAAAAACATTCTAAATCACCTGCAATCAGTGTGAAATCATATGAAAGCACACCTATGTTAAATCACCCAGACTCAGTGGGAAACTACGCAACCACCCCCCCCCCCCCCCTCCCTCACACACACACAATCAGATCACTCAGACTCCATATGCAATCACACGAAATCCACCAGAGATCTGGGTGGTATCACTAGAACTGCTTGTGAGTTCCGGACTCCTACCTTTCACATCCTCATCCTCGATGGTGGTGTTGCTGCTGTCTGTGGATTCCTGCGCAGAGACACAGAGAGGAGCATTACTGTGGGGAGGGGCAGCGAGTGGGGGGCGATGTATTCACAGGCTACTGACCCCTGCGCTTGCAGATCTCCTGCTCCGCCCCTCTTGCTCTGCACTGGACTCTC
Organism: Polyodon spathula; assembly: GCF_017654505.1. Taxonomy (NCBI): domain Eukaryota; kingdom Metazoa; phylum Chordata; class Actinopteri; order Acipenseriformes; family Polyodontidae; genus Polyodon; species Polyodon spathula. Next base: position 4,578,763 of record NC_054562.1, read on the forward strand.
CTGACCTCAGCACCACCTTGCTGGATCCTCAGCTGATGCGCTATCCTTGCACTATTGCACTGCTAATCTGTCACTGCAGATATAACTCGCTGTGATCCTGACTGGCTGCATCCTAGTTCATATTGTATTCCAGCAGTATTATTATTATTATTTGCACTGATTGTAAACTGTGTTTAAATATGAAGCTTGCATTGGAACCCTGCGCTGGCCTGGAACACCTGTAAGTTGCCAAATAACAACAACAACAATAATAATAATAATAATAATAATAATAATAATAATAATAATAATAATAATAATAATAATTCAAGGGATGGGCTCTATCACAGCCTTTTACTCCTAATCACTTTTACTTGGTAATGTTTTACACACGTGATCAACAGCATTCATTACAGAGGAGCATGGAATGAATCAGGGTGATTAAATCCACAGGAATTAACAGGGGGGGCTGAATTCACAATGAATGACTTCAAAACTCAGAGGAAGCGCAGGAGATAATCCGGTGTTATTCCTGGGGGATTCAGACTGGGGGATTTGACAGGAATTTGTGGCTCTGGTCACAACTCCTGAAAACAATGTTTCTGTAAAAGTCTGTTTTTATGAATCCAGCTGGATATTCCTGAAACTCTCCTTTACTGCTGTTCATGAAAACCATCAATAATCCAGAACAGTTTTGGGAAACTGAATAACAGCCAATAACTGGCAAGCAGAGTCACATGACTCTCGTCTCCCGCACAGCTGATTCACTCAGTCACATGACTCTCATCTCCCACACAGCTGATGCGCTCAGTCACTCCTCTTGATGCAATGATAAGAGCCTGAAGAGCCATTTCTATTATCAACTGGTTCTTTAAGAAAACGCTGTTGAAGACGAGAGCAGCAGACATGGACTACGACTGTGAACACACACGAACCACTGACACACACACACACACACACACACACTGAGACACACACACTGAGACACACACACTGACACACACACACACTGACACACACACCCACTGACACACACACTGACACACACACACCCACTGACACACACACACTGACACACACACCCACTGAGACACACACACTGACACACAGTCACACTCACACTGACACACACACTGACACACACTGACACACACACTGACACACACACACTGACACACACACCCACTGACACACACTGACACACACACATCGACATTAAGACACAGTCACACTGACACACTGACACTGAGACACAGTCACACTGACATACACACTGACACACTGACACTGAGACACAGTCACACTGACATACACACTGACACACTGACACTGAGACACAGTCACACTGATGCACACACACACACACACACACACACACACACACACGTCAGTAAAGCATTCTGACCAGATGCAGGAGAAAGACACTCTGTGGAAATACTTGCAGAAATCAGAAATCAGAAATACTTGCAGAAATCAGAAATCAGAAATACTTGCAGAAATCAGGCGTTACCCCTTATTATATAACACATGTGTTCCTAACAGTTCACCCACAATACCAGCAGGAATTGGTTTAATGATTCTTGCTGAAGGAGAATCTGTTTCACTGTGGTTCCGGTAGGGTTAGGGAACACACTGCTGTACAACCCCACACAGCCACAGATAATCCTGCTTGTGTTTTTGCAAGACCAGTATTTCACGAGCGAGTTTAGTCTTCATGGTGTATCTAGGACAGCTGTAGCTTAGAAGAGGAACTCACAGTCTGAACAGACCTGAAAACTGATCTATATATTTTTTAAAGTATGCAGGGGAAATTACATCATTGCAGGATGGCGAGGAATTGCTCGTCTGTGATTGGCTGATGCTGTTTTCCCTGTGGCTCCTTACAAAATATATATAGAACATGGTCCTGTTGCACATTTTCATACAGCATATACTTTGGGAGGACAGACAGTATAGCTATGATTTTTGCTCCAGGGAAAAGAGAGGAGATGGACAGATGGAGAGACACAGGTGGACAAAGAGAGGGAACAAGGGATGGAAAGAGATTGAAAAGAGAGGAGAGTACCTTCATTCCATCCAAGGGATTATGAATGACGGTGGTTTGAGGCTCCTACAGAGAGAGAGAGAGAGAGAGGGAGAGAGAGAGAGGGGGGGAGAGGGAGAGGGAGAGAAGGAAAGAGAGGTAGAGGGAGGGGGAGCAGGAGAGAGAGGAGAGGGAGAGGGAAGGAAGGAGAGGGAGAGAGAGGGAGAGAGAGGGAAGGAAAGAGAGGGAGAGAGAGAGGAGAGGGAGAGGGAAGGAAGGAAGGAGAGGAGAGGGAGAGGGAGAGATGGGGTGAGGGAGGGAGAGGGAGAGGAAAGAGAAGAGAGAGAGAGAGAGAGAGAGAGAGAGAGAGAGAGAGAGAGAGAGAGAGAGAGAGAGAGACAGAGAGAGAGAGAGAGAAGGGGAGAGTAGTTTAGTGCCAGTAGGTAGAAATTAAAACAATTTATTTCCACATCATGTATTAGAGGGAGCTGGGGGGGACTCCCCCGTCCCCCCTCCCCTTAAGCTCTGCAGTTACTGAAAAGGAACGATTCAAGATCGATCCCACACTGCGATCCCAATGGATCTCAAGAGCTGCCGCTGTTCAGGAGAGCTCCGAGTCTCTACTCCAACCGTCTTCGGACTTAAAGAGACAGGCTCACTAAAATAGACCGGCTCCTTTAGAGTTAGCAATATATCTCACGCATGAACTCACTTCATGTTCTCAACATAGAGAGCCTGGGAGCCTAATCTCAAAGCTAAAATAAAAATAACATCTATTATCATTGAAAAAGGCTGTGGGCTTGTGCATCATTCACAGCCAACAAGACTTGCACAGCGATTACTAATTACTGTGGGCAAGCCTTAGAGAGTAAATATCAGGGTTCTGAAAATACATCTACAGCCTCGTCACCCATCCCCACGTGCTGCTGTTTAAATAACGTGCCAGGGGAGAGCAGCGTGCTCTGAGAGCGCTCTCCAGACCCTGACAAACCCGAGGGACGCAGGGGAGAGCAGCGTGCTCTGAGAGTGCTCTCCAGACCCTGACAGACCCGAGGGACGCAGGGGAGAGCAGCGTGCTCTGAGAGTGCTCTCCAGACCCTGACAAACCCGAGGGACGCAGGGGAGAGCAGCGTGCTCTGAGAGTGCTCTCCAGACCCTGACAGACCCGAGGGACGCAGGGGAGAGCAGCGTGCTCTGAGAGTGCTCTCCAGACCCTGACAGACCCGAGGGACGCAGGGGGAGAGCAGCATGCTCTGAGAGTGCTCTCCAGACCCTGACAGACCAGGGAACACAGGGGAGAGTAGCGTGCTCTGAGAATGCTCTCCAGACCCTGACAGACCAGGGAAAGCAGAGAGCTCCACTTGCTGTTCTACAGCGAGTCTGGATGGACACACAGGCGTAGGTGTGGAGGGAGAGGCAGCCCTTAGGTAAATCTGCACAGTCAGTCTGTGGTTACAATCTGCATTCATATCATTAACACTCCAGTCTCTACTGGTCTGCAGTGTTGAGAGTGGAGCTCTCTTTCCTATAGACCTCTATACAGCTCTGCAGTGTTGAGAGTGGAGTTCTCTTTCCTATAGACCTCTATACAGCTCTGCAGTGTGGAGAGTGGAGCTCTCTATAGACCTCTATACAGCTCTGCAGTGTTGAGAGTGGAGTTCTCTTTCCTATAGACCTCTATACAGCTCTGCAGTGTTGAGAGTGGAGCTCTCTTTCCTATAGATGTTCCTATAGTTTTGTGAACAGAGTTCATAACTAAATGGACAGTAATGCCTTGGACAAACCTAGCTGTGAAATGGACACACAAAAGGGAAAAAACCCAGCAGAAAAAGTGAGGGACAAAGAAGATAAATACCAGTGCTGGGGAGGACTGGTTTCCTTTGGGGCTGCTGACTGTGCTGGCTCTGTTGCTGTTAGTCTGGGGCTGTGCAGGAAACACAACACAATGTTACCACCAGAATACAGAACAACAGAAACAGGGACCCCTGCTCACCATGGGACACCCAGCGACATCCACACCACGGGACACCCAGCGACACCCAGCCACGGGACACCCAGTGACACCCACACCACGGGACACCCAGCGACACCCAGCCACGGGACACCCAGCGACACCCAGCCATGAGACACCCAGCCACGGGACACCCAGCGACACCCACCCACGGGACACCCAGCGACACCCACGCCACGGGACACCCAGCGACACCCAGCCACGGGACACCCAGTGACACCCACACCATGGGACACCCAGCGACACCCAGCCACGGGACACCCAGCGACACCCAGCCACGTGGCACCCAGCGACACCCAGCCATGAGACACCCAGCCACGGGACACCCAGCGACACCCACCCACGGGACACCCAGCGACACACACACCACGTGACACCTAGCGACACCCAGCCACGGGACACCCAGCGACACCCAGCCATGCGACACCCAGCAACACCCAGCCATGCGACACCCAGCCACGGGACAGCCAGCCACGGGACACCCAGTGACACCCAGACACGCGACACCCAGCGACACCCAGCCACGGGACACCCAGCGACACCCACACCACGGGACACCCAGCGACACCCACACCACGGGACACCCAGCCACGGGACACCCAGTGACACACACACCACGGATACCCAGCAACACCCAGCCACGGGACACCCAGTGACACCCACACCATGGGACACCCAGCGACACCCACACCACGGAACACCCAGCGACACACACACCACGGGATACACAGCGACATCCAGCCACGGGACACCCAGCGACACCCACACCACAGGACACCCAGCTACATCCAGCCACGGGACACCCAGCGACACCCAGCCACCGACACCCAGCCATGGGACACCCAGAGCCACACACCACAGAACACCCAGTGACACCCACACCATGGGACACCCAGCGACACCCACACCACGGGACACCCAGCGACACACACACCACGGATACCCAGCAACACCCAGCCACGGGACACCCAGTGACACCCACACCATGGGACACCCAGCAACACCCAGCCACGGGACACCCAGCGACACCCACACCACGGGACACCCAGCGACACACACACCACGGGACACCCAGCGACACCCAGCCACGGGACACCCAGCGACACCCACACCACGCGACACTCAGCAACACCCCAGCCACGGGACACCCAGCGACATCCAGCCACGGGACACCCAGCGACACCCACACCACGGGACACCCAGCTACATCCAGCCACGGGACTCCCAGCGACACCCAGCCACCGACACCCAGCCATGGGACACCCAGAGCCACACACCACAGAACACCCAGTGACACCCACACCATGGGACACACAGCGACACACACACCACGGGACACCCAGCTACATCCAGCCACGGGACACCCAGCGACACCCAGCCACCGACACCCAGCCATGGGACACCCAGAGCCACACACCACAGAACACCCAGTGACACCCACACCATGGGACACACAGCGACACACACACCACGGGACACCCAGCTACATCCAGCCACGGGAAACCCAGTGACACACACACCACTGGACACCCAGCGACACACACACCACGGGACACCCAGTCACACACACACCACGGGACACCCAGCCACACCCAGCCACGGAAAACCCAGCGACACACACACCACGGGACACCCAGCGACACACACACCACGGGACACCCAGCGACACACACACCAGGGGACACCCAGCGACACACACACCACGGGACACCCAGCGACACCCAGCCACGGAAAACCCAGTGACACACACACCACGGGACACCCAGCGACACACACATACACACACACACACACACACACACAGGGTTTTTGTTTGTGGTTCCCTGTGGGTCGGTGTGTGTGTGTTTTTGTGTGTGTGGTTTCGCCGTGGGTCCACACACACACACGCATGACACACACACACACACACACACACACACACACACACACACACACACACACCACGGGACACACACCCACACACACACACACACACACACACACACACACACACACACACACACACACACACACACACACACATACACCACACACACACACACGACACACACACAGACACACACACACAGAGACAGGGTGTGATACACACACAGTCTGTGTGTCCTGTGCGTCCTTTTGTGTGTCTCTGTGTGTCTGTTTTTGTCTCTGAGAACCACTGTCAGTCTCTCAACATCTACTGTCTGGCTGTCGATCTGTCATCTCTGACCTGTCCGTCTGTCTTGTCTGTGTGTACTCTAATGCGTACTGAGGCAGACAGACAGACACACAGAGATACAGACAGACACACACATACAGATACAGACAGACAGACACACACATACAGATACAGACTGACAGACAGAGAGACAGACAGACACACGGATACAGATACAGACAGACAGACAAACAGACAGAGATACAGACAGACAGACAGACAGACAGAGATACAGACAGACAGCCAGAGAGACAGACAGACACACAGAAACAGATACAGACAGACAGACACACACATACAGATACAGACAGACAGACAGACAGACAGAGATACAGACAGACAGACACATACAGATACAGACAGACACACAGATACAGACAGATGGACAGACACACACACAGACACAGACAGACAGACACACACACACACAGATGAAATGCAATGGCACAGGGTTATGATGAGGCTGGTAGAATGGGACCACGGCATGCTAGCTATACCCTTCCTGAATGATCATCAATGGCAATGCAGACTGACAGACAGTGGACTGCAATGCATTGCAGTAATGGTTGTGTATTATACTGAGTGGCAATGGTATCACAAGCACAGAGCCAGCTGCAGTGGGGTGAGGCTGTCAGAATGGGATTGTCAGACACACAGACAACCTTCAGCACTGCAATATCAATGCAATGCGTATGAATGATAGCACAGGTATACACACTGCTGGTAACACAGTGTGCCAGCCACATACACCGCGTCCTTTATAAAAACACAGGCTCTCACTGTACAACTATTAACAGGAATAGCAGAGACACTGACACACACTCAAGCACACACACACACACACTGAGACACACAGACACAGACACACACACTGAGACACACAGACACAGACGCACACACACACACTCTGAGACACACACACAGAGACACACAGACACACACACACAGTGATCATGGCTCACACTCATGAACACCACTGCAGCCACATGCATGCAAACACAGGGCACACGCCCACACACAGAGCGAAGCACGGCTCGACACGCCACCCACAACACGCATGACCCTGACACCTCCCGATGAAACATGTTTCTGACTCCATAACAGTCAGTAATCACAAGAACATCCAAAAAGCTTGGGAACGAGAAAAAGCCCTTCGGCCCGTCAAGACTCATCTCTCGGAACTCTCACAACACACTGCTTCACAGCTCCACGCTACCCCACAATGCACTGCTTCACAGCTCCACGCTACCCCACAATGCACTGCTTCACAGCTCCACGCTACCCCACAACGCACTGCTTCAAAGCTCCACGCTACCCCACAACGCACTGCTTCAAAGCTCCACGCTACCCCACAACGCACTGCTTCACAGCTCCACGCTACCCCACAACGCACTGCTTCACAGCTCCACGCTACCCCACAACGCACTGCTTCAAAGCTCCACGCTACCCCACAACGCACTGCTTCACAGCTCCACGCTACCCCACAATGCACTGCTTCAAAAGCTCCACGCTACCCCACAATGCACTGCTTCAAAAGCTCCACGCTACCCCACAATGCACTGCTTCAAAAGCTCCACGCTACCCCACAATGCACTGCTTCAAAAGCTCCACGCTACCCCACAATGCACTGCTTCAAAAGCTCCACGCTACCCCACAATGCACTGCTTCAAAAGCTCCACGCTACCCCACAATGCACTGCTTCACAGCTCCACGCTACCCCACAATGCACTGCTTCAAAAGCTCCACGCTACCCCACAATGCACTGCTTCACAGCTCCACGCTCCCACAATGCACTGCTTCACAGCTCCACGCTACCCCACAATGCACTGCTTCAAAGCTCCACGCTACCCCACAATGCACTGCTTCAAAAGCTCCACGCTACCCCACAATGCACTGCTTCACAGATCCACTCTCCCACAATGCACCGCTTCACAGCTCCACGCTACCCCACAATGCACTGCTTCAAAGCTCCACGCTACCCCACAATGCACTGCTTCACAGATCCACTCTCCCACAATGCACTGCTTTTCTCAGCTCCACTATCCCGCAACGAACTGCTTCACAACGCAACTCTCCCACAATGCACTGCTTCACAGCTGTATGCTCTCCCACAATGCATTGTTTTTTACAGCTGCTGTTTCTATAAGTCAGTGAAGAAGGAGGCAGCATGGAAGCAACGTCTCTGAATCCGGACACTTTTAAACAGCCGGCTGAATCTGGTGGGCAATCTCCACAAATCACCAAATCACCAAATCATGAAATCACTAAATTACCAAATCACTAAATCATGAAACCACTAAATCATGAAATCACCAAATCATTGTCACTTTATATTGTAGGTTCACGGCAGTAAAAATGTCCCGGGATGAGAGGAAAGTAAATCTCCAATCCCCTGGGCGGGGGAGCTAATCGCCATCGCTGGGCGCTCAGTTGCAAAGGTGAGGGAAGGACGGCTTGTCTGGTTTTGAACTCATCGTGTTGATGAAGGGATTTATCTAACAGCTGCCAACCAATACTTCTGAAAGGCGATTCCGTGCACAAGCAGTTCCGAATTGCCATCGTCTTCGCTCGATCTCTGCTCGCTTAAAAACAGCGCAGACAAAAAAACTGCCTACAAACGTTTCCTCTCCCCTTTTCCTCTCTCGTTCCCCTCTCTCGTTTCCTCTCTCCTTTTCCTCTCTCGTTCCCCTCTCTCATTTCCTCTCTCCTTTTCGTCTCTCTCATTCCCCCTCTCTCTCTCGTTTCCTCTCGTTCCCTCTCTCCTTTTCCTCTCTCTGTTTCCTCTCTCTCTAACAAAATAATGTAAATGTGCTTCACGCCGTCCAGATTTCCCCAAATTAGATTTGTGTTAGTTCTTCTATCACAGTGTGTGTGTGTGTGTGTGTGTGTGTGTGTGTGTGTGTGTGTGTGTACTGAGGGATTCGGCATTGCTGTTACTTCTTTGATCGTTGCTGCACCATTGACTGGTAACAAGCACGCCCCTTCGTGCAATCGCAACGCGACCCCTGCAACCTGACGTGGCCCTTGGAGCCACGCTGCGATTAAACGAAGTTCGTCGACTGACCAGCCCCCCCCCCCCCGCTTTCACACTTCGGTCAGATTATTTCCACCACTAGGGTGGTACATCACCTTGTCTTCTCGACCTGAAGAGCAAAGATCCGTTTTGCTCTCTCTCTCGAGAGAGAGAGAGAAGAGAAACTTTCTCCTGTCTCTTCGACAGAGAGCGAGAGGGAGAGAGAGAGAGGGGAGAGAGTAGAATGAACGATGAGAGGAGAGAGAGGGGGGAGAGAGAGAGAGAGAAAGAATGAAAGAATGGAAATTAATAAATTAATTCATTGGTTAAATTAACATATGCATATACAAGACGGGAAATAATAACCGACACCTTAAACTTTGCAGGGGTGGGGGTGGGGGTGTTGATGCAGTGCTATTTTTGCCCACTAGATGGTCATTACAGCTCAAAGGGAAAAGTGTCCCGTGTGTGTGTGTGTGTGTGTGTGTGTGTGTGTGTGTGTGTGTGTGTCTGTGTGTATACACATATATTGCAAAGACTCAATCGCTGTTTTAATGTTCATATGAACTCATTAACAATTAGGGTGTGTAGAAACTCCAGTAATCGCTTTTAAGAATTATTTATCTGCAGGTATTCAATAAATCCATTTATTAATGTGTGGACTTCAAAACAAGAAGAGCCGTCCTTCCCTCACCTTTACAACCAAGCACAGACCGAGGTCTGCAGCTCAAAGTGAAAAGTCTATCGGGTGGGAGTGAACGTGGCCTGTGAGCTGCAGACCCCGGTCTGTGCTTGGTTGTGAAGGTGAGGGGAGGACGGCTCTTCAAACACTCGCGGTTAGCTGCACCGATTTGTGCTCGGCCGTAAAGGTGAGGGAAGGGCAGATTTTCTCGTTTTGTGTGTGTGTTTTTTTTAAAGCGACTCATTAATGAGTGGATTTGTGCCCATCAATGCTTCTCAAAGGCGTTTCCATGCAGGCGCGCCCCTCTCAATAACATACACTCTCCAAAGCCCTCGGGGAGAATAAGAGGTTCCAGCCCGCGTCGAGCGTTGAATTTTAATGATCTAAACCCTGGCGGAACTTAATACCGCCGTTCCAATCGCGCTGGCGACTCAAATTCAAATTTCAGTGTTTTTTGTTTGTTTGTTTTCCCCGTAGACTTAAATTAAATGACAAACTGACAGCGTGACATTTCGAAATCTAACACGAAATACTTACTGTACGACTGTTTTGCGATACCGTTTATTTTGATTCCACGATGTTAAATAAAATATCTAAATTATGTTCCTATGTTTTTTTTATTATTATTATTATTATTATTATTATTATTATTATTATTATTATTATTATTATATTTAATTAGGTCCCAATCCTAAAATTCAGTGCAAAACCGTTGGCCATATTATTAGCTACAAACACAAATGGGTGATATTGAAAAATAAGTCTTCTAGTCTAAAGGTTTGCTATTGAATTTATGAAGTCTCTTTTACCATTTCTATAATATTAGCTCCACAAAACACCACTGGGGTTTCAAAACGTAAACTCCGTGTTTTAATAGGAGTCTTTATTGAGAAAGGAGCTACGAGGCCTTGTTAATTTACGAGAGAGGCTGACACAATCTCCGGCTGTTTCAGTCATTTTAAAAATATTTCCAGACCCTACCTTGCGGAACATCCCAGAATAACCCCCTCACTCCTCTCAGGGCCGGCTGTGTGGTTCCGAGGTCGCTAAGCAACTCCGAATCTCAATACTTCTGTATAAGGTTCTGCATTAACGGGACCGGGGAAAGACGGTCCAGGTGAGAGAATTCGCGTACCGAGTTTAAAATTTGAACACAGTTTTTTCAACACAATTTTTCTATATTGTTGTTGAGAAAAACCCCACAGGGCTATGTTGTGTAAGGGGTAGCGTGTGTGCCAAGTGGCGTCGAGAAGATGCGACAGCTCAAACAAAACTTTTAATGTGTTTGAATTATTTATTATTATTATTTTTTAAAGAATACAGTACCGTTTTATATGGAAGCCACCAAAGTAATAATAATAATAATAATAATAATAATAATAATAATAATAATAATAATAATTTTTATTAATCCATTTTAAATTCCCATTAAAAGGTTGTCATAAGCCTACTATCTCGTTATTTTCAATTATCAGTAAATCGAAATAACGAGAAGTGAAAATAACGAGATACTGTGTCAAAATATCGAGATCCTAAATCGAAATGACGAGATATCAACATTATAATGGAAATTTAAAATGTATTTTTTAGTTTTGTTTTGTGGCGGAAACGGGCTTCCATAGATTTACAATAATCCGTCTTTCTGCCCCAGGTGAAGAGCGCGGCCCGCCTATTTCTGCCCCTACAGCGCTGATGGTCAGCATCCTAATTAAAGCATCCGGCATGCATTAGTGGGGAGTGGCACTGCCTCCGGAGAGGCCGGCATGCATTAGCTTACTCATCCTCCACATGTCCTCAGATATATAAAGACTAGAAGAGAGTTTGGATTTATCCGCCCCCCCCCCCCATGCGTACGGCTGACATCATTACTTAAAATTCCACACATTGATGTAGGCACTATATAAATAGATCTTGTATTGTATTGCATTGTATTGTATTGTATTGCATTGCATTGTATTGCAGTGCAGTGCAGTGCAGTGCATTGTATTGTATTGTATTGTATTGTATTGTATTGTATTGTATTGCATTACATCACATTGCATTGCATTGTATTGTAGTGTATTGTATTGTAGTGTATTGTATTGTATTGTATTGTATTGTATTAGTTTCTGATTCAGACGCTAATCTTAAAACAGATTAGCAGTGATCCATATGAAACATCCTGGAATCTGAGAGTCTTGGAATCGGGTTGGGAGCCCCACCTACTGGATAGCTGGTGACCAGTTAGAGCTTTGATACTGGGATACTGGGACACATCGGGACTGTAGCAGGTCCTCCCAGATAGTTGGTTTGTAATGAATAAAAAATAATAAATAAATAAATAACAACGTCTTGAATCCTGCTTCCAGGAGACCCCCGGGAGACCTGGCTTGAGGGGCTGTATCAAACCCCCGAGTCTCCCTGCCTGGTGTGCCGTGCAGCGGCCTGAACCCCAGTCTCCTGAAACCAGGTTTCAAGCCGCAACGTGGCTCAACGTTCCCTCAGCTTTAGCTGCTCAAAGGAACACGTTTCAGGACAGTGCACGGCACACCAGGATAGATTCGCGGAGCGGAGAAGGAACGAGGGAGGTGAAGAGAGAGAGACTGCCGAGCGAAGGAGAAAGGAAAAGAGAGAGAGCAAGAGAGGGAGAGAGGAAAAACAGGAACACAATTCCATGAACGAGAGGAGGCCATTCGGCTCATCAGAGCTCGTCCTGTTCCTAGTAGTTTCAGCATCAACAATTTTTAAAATATGCTTTACCATCCCTCTCTGTGCTTTACAATGCTTCCCTATGCTTTACCAGACCTCTCTGTGCTTTACAATGCTTCCCTATGCTTTACCATCCCTCTCTGTGCTTTACAATGCTTCCCTATGCTTTACCAGGCCTCTCTGTGCTTTACAATGCTTCCCTATGCTTTACGAGACCACTCTGTGCTTTACAATGCTTCCCTATGCTTTACCACACCTATCTGTGCTTTACAATGCTTCTCTGTGCTTTACCATCCCTATCTGTGCTTTACAATGCTTGCCTATGCTTTACCAGACCTCTCTGTGCTTTACAATGCTTCCCTGTGCTTTACCAGACCTCTCTGTGCTTTACAATGCTTTCCTGTGCTTTACCAGACCTCTCTGTGCTTTACAATGCTTGCCTATGCTTTACCAGCCCTCTCTGTGCTTTACAATGCTTTCCTGTGCTTTACCAGACCTCTCTGTGCTTTACAATGCTTTCCTGTGCTTTACCAGACCTCTCTGTGCTTTACAATGCTTCCCTATGCTTTACCAGACCTCTCTGTGCTTTACAATGCTTCCCTATGCTTTACCATCCCTCTCTGTGCTTTTCAATGCTTCCCTATGCTTTACCAGACCTCTCTGTGCTTTTCAATGCTTGCCTGTTCTTTCTCATGCTGTCACTGTGAACTCATACAGTGTAAAGTGTTGATGCCAATCCTGCTGCACCCAGGGGTTGAGATTCCTAGCTAGTCGATTCCTCGGAGTGGTATTGTTGGCTTCACTCAGTTGTCTATCCTAACAGGTTTACCAGCCAGGCTCTGCCTTCGCACGGGTTCACTGCATCAGACCAGGTGATGCGTTCAGGATTGTGGTGCTGAGCTGTGAGAGAGCAGGCACTGACAGGCAGAGTCCCAGAGACAGAGACAGTCAGAGACAGAGACAGCAGCACAGCCTGATAGAGCAGGGACTGACAGGCAGAGTCCCAGAGACAGAGACAGGCAGAGACAGAGACAGCAGCACAGCCTGAGAGAGCAGGGACTGACAGGCAGAGTCCCAGAGACAGAGACAGGCAGAGACAGAGACAGCAGCACAGCCTGATAGAGCAGGGACTGACAGGCAGAGTCCCAGAGACAGAGCCAGAGACAGGCAGAGACAGAGACAGCAGCACAGCCTGAGAGAGCAGGCACTGACAGGCAGAGTCCCAGAGACAGAGACAGAAACAGAGACACGAAGAGACAGAGACAGAGACAGAGACAGAGACACGCAGAGACAGGACAGCAGCACAGCCTGAGCCCGGGACAGAGCGAGAGAGAAAGAGAGGGAGGGAGTGGGAGAGGGAGACAGAGGAGGGACAGGGGGAGAGGGAAAGGAAGAGACAGAGGGACAGAGACAGAGAGAGAAGGACAGACTCAGACTCAGATACACACACACATATACAGACACAGACACACAGACACACACATAAACACACACACACACACACACACACACACACACACACACACACACACACACACTAGAGGCACACTGACCTTCACATCAGCTTTCTTGTTCAGTAGACTCTTCGCTACTGCAGGGAAGGAGAGGGAGAGAGAGGCTGAGGTTAATAGTTACAGTGTAATAATAAGCCAAAGATCAGCAGCCACAACGCTCTGTCTGTCCCCGGAAACAATCACACGGACCGCTTTTCCAAGGAAATCAAACCAAACTCCTGGGGGTGCAATTCTACCACAGGGTTACGAGAAAAACCAAGACCCAGAACAGCTCTGGAGTTCACAAGAGGGGCCCTGAATGATCTGCAATGCCGCTCTGAGCAAACATGCTGCACCCACCCCAGCCCGGGTTATTACAGCACCACCTACTAAAACTACAGCTCATGGTCGATGTATGGTGGTCACCATCAGTGTGTCAGTGGTACGACCTGGTACCTTAGTTTTTTTTTTTTTTTTTTTTTTTTTTTTATACAGGCAGCTGAAGTCATACTAAAATGATCAGAGGGCTACAAGAATCGGACTACAAACTACAGCTCCCAGCATGCCTCCACACCAGTCATAACAGTGCTAGATGCTGGGACCTGTAGTTCTTTTTTTGTATACAGGCAGATGAAGAAGTCATACTAAATGACCAGAGGGCTACAAGAATCGGACTAAAAACTACAGCTCCCAGCATGCCTCCACACCAGTCATAACAGTGCTGGATGCTGGGACCTGTAGTTCTTGTTTTCTACAGGCTGCGGATGCATTGCTAAAATAACCAGCCCTGGGTACAGTTAGAATCCCTCCCCCCTTTGACTGACAGTTTGTTTCAGTTTGCAGTGGGATGTTTTGCACACTACGACACAAACGTGCAGCTCGTTGCAACGCTCCTGTGTTGCTGCGTCGTTCTGCAACACGCACACAGGAAGGTCTCGTGAAAGTATTCCCGCCCTAGCATGCGCGGTGCAACACCGTCTGTTCCACTTGGATTAGTAATCAGCAGGGATCCTAGCTTTCCACAAAAAAAAAAAATTAAAATATATATATATATATATATATATATATATATATATATATATATATATATATATATATATATATATATACATACATACATACATACTAAGGATCAAAAGAAAAGTATCACTATATTTGGATAAAATTCACTAGACGTGATCGAAAAATGACAAACTCTGTTTCAGAGCAGGCAAAGTGACTTTTTAAAGTGCTGATTAACAACTGACATCATGAAGATGCTGCAGAGTGATCTGTCCATCTCGGGCAGGTGTTGTGACTCTTGGTCTCCCGGTTGGTGGCCTGTCATTGACAGAGTGGGTCTGGTTATACCGTCTCGCCAGGTTTGAAATCGCTGGCTGTGAGCACCCAAGACGGTGAGTCACAGTCCGCTGGCCTAGTGAAGCCTCCAACATGCCGATCGCACGAAGGCGCTGCTCTCTTGACAGACGTGGCATATTGTTGTTTTTTTCTGTGATTTTCTTTATTGCTTTTATTCAAGCTTGCAATTCAACAGCTGAAATCCATATCCAGCGTCCAATCAACTGTCTCACTGATTAGGTGATTAAGAGCTTCAGTCACAGTCACTCCAGCGTGTCGTGCTCAAGGATGAGTGATCGAGTGATTAAAAAGAAACCAAAAACATTGTCAATGTCCATCATTTATATACCTTTATTTTTCGAAAATAAATGTGTCATAATAGTGATAAGTTTCTTTTGATGCTCGGTATATATATTTCCGTTTCAATGTGACAGGAGCAGTGCTATTCATGTCAATGTAAAGCAATACTGCCTGTGTTGAGGATTATATATGATAAGTGTACAAAAAGTCAAGCATTGTTTTTTTTGTTTTTTTTCCTGGAGCAAACGGCTTCCTAGGATCCCTGGTAATTAGTAGAGTTTTCATACTTCATTACACCACACCAATTAATTGCCTTTACAGTTAGTGGCTCCAAGTGTTTGAGCAGGAACTCAGCGGATGTGCTCTCTGTGCAGGGTCACGGTGTCCCTATGTAGGGTTAGTCACTGGAATGGCTGGACTGAGTTATTGCAAAGAACGAGGAAGACAGACACGGATGCTAAGAAAAGTCCTAAAGTTTCAGAATGAGTGACCGCTGTTGTTATTATTATTATTATTATTATTTTTAAAACAAGCAATGCTGGTGTGACAGAACACGGAGCTCGGGGAGGAGGGAGACATGCAGCAACCATACCGAAGAGCTCTTAAAGGAGCACAGGCCCTGCTTACCTTGCAATAACATTACAGAAGAGCAGAGAGACAGAGGAGAGCGGAGGACAGAGGGGTTCAAAAAGAGAGATTGGGTCAGAGAAAGAGAAACACAACAGTCATCAAACAACAGCAGCAGCAGCAGCAGCAAGAGAGTTCCATACTTAAACTGAGCCCCTGGCTCAGCCATGATGGCTCAAGCTACTCTATAGCTTGCTATGCAGCGCTGGCTCTGCCTGGGAGCCAAAATGGCAGCAGTTGCATGCCCTGCTCTTTTCTATAAACCGGCGCGCCAACAGAGCTGACAAGAATCTACTGTGTGGGACAATATAACTGAGGCTGGTCCCAGGGTTTCTATAAAGCACGTCCAGATTAAATCTGTAAACCTGCTTTGAAGAGACGAAACGTGTACCAGATTGTAAAGGCGAGGAGAGGACAGTTTTTCTTGTTTTGAAATCAGCACTTTTTTTTTTTTTTAAAGTACCTGCCGATAAATACTTCTTAAAAGCGATTCCAAGCATCAGCGCAAGTCTACTGCAGACCATGCAGCGCAAAGAGGTTTTTGTTAGATTTCTATACAGGCAGGTGTGGGTGAGGGCGGATTAAGACGTTTTAAGAGGTTCTAAAGAATGTTTTCAGAAGTTATTTTCTTCCCCCCTCCCGCTGCTCGGACGGATATAAAACAGAGCCCCATTCATTCTGCATGCACAAGACCAGCAGCCCCCATGCAACTGGGCAAACTGGGAATAGAGCAGGAGAAACTGGTTCTTTGGCAAGCAGGAGAAGCCCCTGGACTGCGAGAAACCAGCAACAAAAACCAGCTTCACTGGAAAGACGCGGACAATCAGCGCTCCACACAGCCCTGTCCTTCTGGACACAGATAACTGGGAATGCGCTATCGTCCAACCCCAATATAGCCACCCACCCTCCCTCCCTCCCTCATCCCTCACTTGGTACATGCACCCTGACCAGCTGACACATGCAGCATTTGGAGGTCTGGCTGGCAGGCAGTGGGGTTGGGCTATGAGAGAGGGGGGGGGGAGGGGGAAGGAATGAGAGGGAGAGAGGGAGAGGGAAGGAAGGAGAAGGAGAAAGGGAGTGGGAAGGAAGGAGAGGGAGAGGGAAGGAAGGAGAGGGAGAAAGGGAGTGGGAAGGAAGGAGAGGGAGAGGGAAGGAAGGAGAGGGAGAGAGGGAGAGGGAAGGAAGGAGAGGGAGAGAGGAAGTGGGAGAGGGAGGAGAGGGAGAGGGAAGGAAGGAGAGGGAGTTTCAGCAAGCTTTTGTTCCTGGAAGTACAGCTCTGGCCAAAAGCATCCTACAGCATGAACTCATTGCATCATATACCATGAAGTAATTGTGCTGCATGAAGTCCAGTGAAAGCTGTTGAGTAAAGTGACGCTAGCATATTGAATTGCACACCAGCGCTCTAGAATTTTCAAGAAACTTAACAGAAAACTGATGAAAATGGCATTTTAAATTCTAACATGAAATACTGCTGTGCTACTATGATGGCTTATTGCATTTCATATAGTTTTTATTTCATTATTATGTCTCAATTTTAACAGTTTAGGTGATGCTAAACTTTTGGCCACAACTGGGTGTACATAAATGGATAGAGAGATATGTACGGTGCCTATAGGAAGCATTCCCCCCCCCCCCGAACGTTTTCACAGTGTGTTGTCACAACCTGAAATCTTGATGCATTTAAATGGGATTTTTTTTCCCTTTGATTTACACAACCTACTCGACACTTTCAATGTGTGACAAAATGGGGTGTGTGTGAAAAAACAAATCAATTAAAAATAAAAACCTGAAAGTCTTCGTTAGATAAGTATTCACCCCCTTTGCTATGACACTCCTAAACCAACTGCCTTCAGAATTCACACAATAAGTTAAATGGAGTCCATCTGTGTGCAATAAAAGTGGTTCACACGACTTCAGATTAAACACACCGGTCTCTGTAAGGTCCCACAGTTGGGTTCAAAGCAACGATAATACCATGAAGACCAAGGAGCTTTCAAAACAACTCCGGGATAAAGTTGTGGAAAGGCACAGATCAGGGGAGGGGGTATGAAAAAATTTCAAAGGCGTTGAATATCCCTCGGAGCTCAGTCAAGTCCTCCCAAACTGAGAAGCCAGGTAAGAGGGGCATTGGTCAGAGAAGCCACCAAGAGGCCAATGACAACTCTGAAAGACCTGCAGCGTTCCATGGCTGAGATGGGAGAAACCGTCCATGTGTCAACAGTAGCTGAGGTACGCCACAAATCTGGCTTGTATGGAAGAGTGCCAAGAAGGAAACCATTTCTGAAGAAAGCCCATGAAAAATCAGGCTTGGAATTTGCAAAAAGGCATGTGGGAGACTCTGAAAAGATGTGGCAAAAGATTCTGTGGTCTGATGAAGCAAAAATTGAACTACTTGACCTAAATGCAAACGTTATGTCTGGCGCAAACCCAGCACAGCACATCAGGTAACACCACCCCTACTGTGAAGCATGGTGGGGGCAGCATCATGCCATGGGGATGCTTCTCATCGGCAGGGACTGGGAAGCTTTGTCAGGGTAGAGGGCAAAATGGATACAGGCAAATCGTTGAGGAAAACCTGCTTCAGTCTGCAAAAGACCTCAGACTGGGATGGAGATTCACCTTTCAGCGGGACAGTGACCTCCAAGCACACAGTCAAAGCGACACTGGAAAGTGACTGTCCTAGAGTTTCAGGTTTTTTTTTCATTAACTGTTGTTTCACAATAAAACTTCTCTTGCCTCTTCAAAGTGTTGAGTAGGTTGTGTAAATCAAAGAAAAAATAAATAAATGCATCAAGATTTCAGTTTGAAACACAACACACTGTGAAAACGTACGGGGATGGGGGGAGTGATACCTATAGACATGTATGTTGTGGGAAAGTGCTGTACTCCAGGCATTCTCTGTATTACAGCAGACAGACAGAGACAGAGAGACAGACAGACAGAGAGGAGGGAGAGACAGACCGATAAATAGACAGATAGATATATAGACAGACAGACAGAGAGACAGAGACAGACGCAGACAGAGGAACAGCCAGAGACAGACAGATAGACAGAGAGAGAGACAGAGTCAGACAGAGTGACAGTCAGAGAGACACAGACAGATAGACAGAGACAGACAGGCAAATAGACAGACAGATAGATAGATAGCCCGGCAGAGGGACAGAGAGGCAGAGGCAGACAGACAGTGAGGTTCGTGGCCGCGTGGCTACCTTGTTCCACCAGGCTTGAAGTGGTGGTGGTGGCAGAGGCAGCAGCAGTCACTGCGGCAGCAGCTGTGGACTGTCTACCAACTGTTAGTGGCACACACACCCGAGAGAGAGAGAGAGAGAGAGAGAGAGAGAGAGAGAGAGAGAGAGAGGAGAGAGAGGAGAGAGAGAGAGAGAGAGAGAGAGAGAGAGAGAGAGAAAGAGAGAGAGAGAGAGCGGGGGGACAGAGAGAGAGAGAAGGAGGAAACGTTAGTGAGAAGAAGAAGCTGAAAATGAAAGGAAGACTGTTTTTGTCAAATGAATGCTTTTTTTTTTTTTTTTTAAAGAAAAATCTCTCGATTTAAGGACTGCAGAGTTTACTCCCTCTCATGGGCTGAACCTGAAAGACATCCTGTTAGAATCGGAACTCCAGCTCGGAACGCTCAGCGTCTCTGTGTTCTCAGAACATTCCCCCTGTCAGTCACTGTGCGGCTTTCAATCTCTCACACTGAAACAGCAGCGTCAGTCTGCCCGGCTACTTCTACCAGGCTCTCTGAAGAAGGAGGAGCAACTAATTATTAAAACACTTTCCACTTTATCAACGACTTTTCTTCTTCGTGCTTCTTGAAGTGTTTCTAGTGATTGATGAGTATCCTGTTAGATCCTGATTCTCCTGGGATAGAGCTGGGCGCTGTTTCTGAATTCTCTCTCTCTCTCTCTCTCTCTAAATATAAATGTACAGTCTATACAGCAGCGTGCCCATGTATCAGAACACCCCATTGCTTCTGTATCAGAACACCCCATTGCTTCTGTATCAGAACACCCCATTGCTTCTGTATCAGAACACCCCATTGCTTCTGTATCAGAACACCCCATTGCTTCTGTATCAGAACACCCCATTGCTTCTGTGGTTCTGATTTGCTGTGCTTCTGAAATCAAACCGCTGGAACTGAAAATTTGGAGCAAAACAGGCGAGTGAGTGATTGTCTCATTTAATGGATGTCTTTAATAGAGCACACGTGCAGTTCATTTAAAATAGTCAGAGTAAAGGAACACAGAGCCACACATGATAAAACGCAGGAGACTTTTTAGAAGTTGTTTAAGACGCCTGATTAAAGCACAAAGCGGTCGAACATTTTCACACACCAGTGGCTATTGTTTCTATATGAGTGATTACTGAGTGGAAACTGAGATTCTCACACCCAGAGGTTTCCATGCAGGCGGGTATATGAAGGATCTCTACTGTCTAGACCTAACCCCCCACAAGACTATGTAAGTGTGCTGACGACAATAATGGGATATTAAATTATATATATATATATATATATATATTATATATATATATATATATATATATATATATATGTGTGTGTGTGTGTGTGTGTGTGTGTGTGTGTGTGTGTGTGTGTGTGTGTGTGTGGCCAGTCCTTAGTTTTTAATTCGTTTAACCCTTGAGAACCCTCTTCATGTTTGTAAGACAACACTGCAGTAGTACTACAGTAGCAGGACGACTTCCTAAGAGAACTTCCTATATATAATATATATTTCGAAAGCAACTATATTAGTCTTTATAAATATTCTCTCGATAAGACTTGTGTGTAATCGTTCAGAACAATTCATGTTACAATATCTTTATCATTTATAATAAGTAAAGGGTCCTCCTTTAGGAGTCTCGGAGTCTCGGACTGGAACGGGAGCTAAGGAAATTATTTGGGTGATGTAGCCTGAGTAGGGAAGATATTATTTTTACTTAGTCGACAAGTTCGTGTCTAGAGAGAGAGAGAGGGAGAGGGAGAGAGGGAGAGAGAGCGACAGAGAGAGGGAGAGGGAGAGAGGAGAGAGAGAGAGGAGAGAGAGAGAGAGAGACAGAGAGAGACACTTCAAAGTGTAGTAGCTTGCCCCCGTCGTCACGACTACGTTATTCCCGGAGATTGATGGGATTGGGTATAAGTATTCTTTTCGTCTTACTCTGTAATTTTGAGAGAGAGAGAGAGAGAGAGAGAGAGAGAGAGAGAGAGAGAGAGACACTTCACAGAACTCCAGCAGTGATGTCACACGGCTCTCTGAAGGCAGGAGGCATGACCGTCTCAAACAGCAGCGAGGCCCAGTCTGTGCTGCCAGCGAGCGGAGCGCCAGCCGCGGGTCATCTCCACAGCTCTCCAGACACACAGTCTCCCAAATCAGATTCATAGAGAGTCATTATATAGAGACGAGCCGTGGGTCTCGTCCTGCTGGGGCGGCACCGTTCCAGTCACGTTTTTAAATGGATTTATTTAACCAGGACAGAGCCGTTGAGACAGACAAAGGGAAGCAAAGTGGGGGGAGAGGGTAGTATAGCCCTAATCCTGACCCCCCTAATCCAGACCCTCACCCCCCTAATCCAGATCCTCACCCCCATAATACTGACCCCAACCCCCCTAATCCTAACCCCCATAATCCAGAAAATGAACCCCCTAATCCAGACCCTCACCCCCCTAATCCAGACCCTAACCCCTTTGATCCAGACCTTAACCCCCCTAATCCAGACCCTAACCCCACTAATCCTAACCCCCATAATCCAGACACTGACCCCCCTAATCCAGACCCTCACCCCCTAATCCAGACCCTAACCCACTTGATCCAGACCCTAACCCCCCCTAATTCAGACCCTGACCCTCTAATCCTGACCCTAACCCCACCTAATTCAGACCCTAACCCCCTAATCCTTTGCTGGGGATTAGGTCCTTGGACCCCTCCATTAGATCCTGGGACTAACCGGGGGGACCCTTACAGATCCTGGACATTATGACTGGGGATTGGGGGTATAGGTCTGGGATTGGGGGGATTAGGATTGTTGGGAATTAGGTTTGGAGTGGGGGGGATTAGGTCTGGGTATTGGGGGGATTAGGATTGGGGGGAACTAGGTCTTGGACTGTTTTCTGATACAATTACATACTTACATATATCTTCCAAAAAGATTTACACATTTAGCACATGCTAACTATGCATGAGAACTCTGTAATGAAGTGAAAGCACACGTGTATTCA
This sequence comes from Polyodon spathula, assembly GCF_017654505.1. Taxonomy (NCBI): domain Eukaryota; kingdom Metazoa; phylum Chordata; class Actinopteri; order Acipenseriformes; family Polyodontidae; genus Polyodon; species Polyodon spathula. The sequence goes on from NC_054562.1 coordinate 4,601,322, forward strand.
CTAAGCAACTAGTCTGCAAATACACAGTAAAGAGAGACACTCAAAGTGTTACAGAGCATTTCACAGCACCGAGGAATCAGCGGCTGTGCTGCAAAATGCTCTAAAAAACCCCAAAACAGCTGAGACTTACCCAAACGAAGTTCAACGGCATTGGCAGAACCAGACACAAAAAAGTGTTTGAAAGAAAATCAAACCAACCTGACAAATACTTCTACCAAATACAAACAAAAAATATATATATATATATTTTTAAGCAAGACAACTGTGCAGATTGCATACCCTCCCTGACCCCCTGACCCCTGACCCATTAATCACCAATCACTCAAGCGGGTGGGAGGAGCCACCACCTTTGCCAGGAGCTGGACTCTGATTGGTTGGTTTCAAAGCTGGCATTGTGAAAGGCACATACAGCTGCATATTCATGATTATTATTATTATTATTTATTATTATTATTATTATTATTATTATTAGGGGGGGTTTATATGCCAGTGTGTTTTACTTACCGGAGAAATTGCGTGTGACCAGCATGGTGGTCAATATGGCCCCCTGTGGAGGACAAGAAAGACATCAGTGTCTGATTTGTGTTTAAAATGAGACGCAGCATTGCAGTGTCTAACGATAACGATTGCGCTATCTGTGTCTGATTGCAAAAGGTATCTACCTTAGTACTTGAATTTACCTTGAATGACTACTGTCGTGTGTTTGTGTGTGTGTGTGTGTGTGTGTGTGTGTGTGTGGTGTGTGTGTGTGTGTGTGTGTGGTGTGTGTGTGTGTGTGTGTGCATGCAATTCATATCTATGAGGCAGAATAGTTCAGGGTATTACAACAGTTAGATATCATAGGGAACTTCCAGTGGAAACGCTTGCCATTGAATTGACACTGAAGACACTGAGAAAGACTTCTAGTGCAAACGCTTCTCCTAAAACAGTTTGTAAAGGTGACGGCCAGCTGCTGTATATAATGCTAGTTTGATTAATGTTGGATCTGAATGTGGCTCCGTCTACAGTGACTTCGCTTCACAGAGTAACTTGCAAACACACAACAGAAGAGTCGCTGCTGAAACAGACAGAGAGAGAGAGAGAGGAGATGGGAGGGGACGGGGGACTCACCTTGAGTTTTCTCCGGGCGTTGAATTTCTTGAGACACTCAACGGTCTCCTGCCTGTGCATCATGGAGGCCACAGTGGAGCGTTGCTGTGGAGAGAGGCCAGGCACACAGATTCAAGACCGAGAATGCAGAGCAGGGCCGGGGAGAGGCTGACAGCGCGTCTAGCACGCCCCAACCCTTCATAAAAGCTTGCTGCTGGAAATCTGGCCCCCCCACGTCCTTTCCCCTGCATTGACTGGAATGTGACATGTCCTGTTTTTTATATGCTGTGCTGTCCCTCTGTGTGTTTTGCTGTAAGACCTCATCTTGAATACTGTGTGCAGTTCTGGTCACCTCTCTATTAAAAAGATATTGCTGCTCTAGAAAGAGTGCAAAGAAGAGCGACCAGAATTATTCCGGGTTTAAAAGGCATGTCATATGCAGACAGGCTAAAAGAATTGAATCTGTTCAGTCTTGAACAAAGAAGAGGACGCGGCGACCTAATTCAAGCATTCAAAATTCTAAAAGGTATTGACAGTGTCGACGCAAGGGACTTTTTCAGCCTGAAAAAAGAAACAAGGACCAGGGGTCACAAATGGAGATTAGACAAAGGGGCATTCAGAACAGAAAATAGGAGGCACTTTTTTACACAGAGAATTGTGAGGGTCTGGAATCAACTCCCTAGTAATGTTGTTGAAGCTGACACCCTGGGATCCTTCAAGAAGCTGCTTGATGAGATTCTGGGATCAATAAGCTACTAACAACCAATCGAGCAAGATGGGCCGAATGGTCTCCTCTCGTTTGTAAACTTTCTTATGTTCTTATGTTCTTATGTTCTAATGCTCCCTGGGATGCGATCCCAACGTGACACGGTCGAAATGTTATAGCGAGACACAAAGTTAACCCATAACGTACGGTCGAATACTGGTCCAGAGGAACTTTTTCTCTGACATTAGAGTTAACCTGTGACACTAGTCACCAATTTTAAAGTTATTATTATATTATTATTATTATTATTATTATTATTAAGAAGAAGAAGAAAAAGAAGAAGAAGAAGATCTGTCTCTGGGGTGTCGCT
>NC_054562.1:4608486-4610150 GCF_017654505.1 Polyodon spathula
GCTGCTTAAGGTGGAAGCCTTGATCAGCTCCCTGGAGGCGTGCTTGCCCTGATACAGCCTGTCTGCATCCAGGCTGGTCCACCTTAAAGAGCCGGCGCGCTGGTAGGACTGTCTGTGGAGGACGGGATCGCCCGCCAGGCAGATCGGGGAGAATTTCCTCTCGGATAATAATCCCGGAGAGGGTCTCTCCTCCTCTTCCTCCTCTCGCGGGATCCCCTCTTCCCAGACCGCGCCGGATCCCAGAGACGGCTCGTCCGGGGAGCAGCAGGAAGAGGCCGGGGAATTCCGGGAGCCCTCGGCAAACTGGGAAGAGGAGCTTCTTTCCGGGGATCGGACGCCAGCCGCCGGGACGCAGGTGGAAATCCGCCTCCTGGCTTTCCAGTTCCCGGATCCGGCAGCGGCGAGGGAGTTGAGAAAGGGGAGGGAGGGGAGGGCGCCCCCTGCCGCAGTGGAGGCGGTACTGCTGCTGCTTATGGAGGACATTGACAGGCTCTTGTGGTGCGTTGACAGTTCTGGCCGGCGCCGCGCCTTCAGAACCAGCTGGGAGATGTACCGGTCCACTCCTGCGCAGCGCAGCTGGGCCAGGGAGCCCACAGAACTGGGCCTGGTACCGCCAGGCAGCTTGGGGTTGGCCCTGGGGGGTGTGGGGAGGGGCCTGCTCCTGGGGATGTGAGCGGCAGGGCCGGGAGCCAATCGTGTCGAGGCGCTGTCTTCAGTCAGGTCCTCGGGGCCCCCCGGCTGAGCCTCGGTGTACAGCGGGCTCTGGAGGGCTACGGCGTGCAGCGGGCTGGGGTAGGGGTACACCTCGTGGGTGTAGCGGGAGATGAGGTCCGATCGGTACCGGGGGAGGTCCACTCCCAGGTGCCCCCCCGAGGGGGGGGGCCCCGTACTATTGCCATTGCAGTACCTGCTCCTAGAGAGAGACGTCTCGTTGAGAGTCTAGGGGTGGATCTAGAGGAGAGGCCGGAGGTAAGAGAGGAGGGGGAGGAGAGAGAGGGGAGGCGAGGAAAGAGAGGGGAGGAGAGAGGAGAGAGGGGAGGAGAGGGGAGACAAGGAGGGGAGAGGAGAGGGAGAGGGGGAGAGAGTGGGTTAGAGTCCTCCCCTCCCTCTCCCCTGTTCCCCCTCCCTTTCCTCTCCTCCTTCCTCTCCCCCCCTTCCCCACCCATATCTACGATCTGCTCCCCCCGAATACTAAACCTCTCCTCCCCCACGGAGAAAGAAAGAGAGGGGGGAGAGAGGGGGTTAGTGTTATTATATTTAGAAATACTAAGAACAGGTTCCGTTCCAGTGCTTGCCTGCGCTTCATCGTGCTTCCACACGCCTGCACACGCTTGCGTCTCACCTGTAGAGACGGGTCTCCGACTCTCTCTCTCTGGGTGCGGCTCGCCAGGCTGATTCTGAGGCTGCAGTCTGAACTCCAGCCAGCGGGTGGCGCTGTCGTCAGTGGAGCACGGTCGGGGGGGCACAGTCCTCAGGAAGACAGAGAGAGAGAGTCAGACAAACAGACAGAGAGACAGAGAAGCCGTCAGAGAGAGAGGCAGAGACAGACAGAGAGATATAGGTATATATATATTTATAATATATAATAATATATATATATAAGTATATAGGAGAGAGAGACAGGAGAGAGAGAGAGAGAGAAAGAAAGAGAGGAGAGAAAGAGG
>NC_054562.1:4610650-4649046 GCF_017654505.1 Polyodon spathula
CAGTGTTTATTAATATCCATGCACACAGTGTTTATTGATATCAATGCACACAGTGTTTATTAATATCAATGCAGTGTTTATTAATATACATGCACACAGTGTTTATTAATATCCATGCACACAGTGTTTATTGATATCAATGCACAGTGTTTATTAATATCCATGCACACAGTGTTTATTGATATCAATGCACAATGTTTATTAATATCCATGCACACAGTGTTTATTAATATCAATGCACACAGTGTTTATTAATATCCATGCACACAATGTTTATTAATATCCATGCACACAGTGTTTATTAATATACACGCACACAGTGTTTATTAATATCCACGCACACAGTGTTTATTAATATCCATGCACACAGTGTTTATTAATATACATGACCAGTGTTTATTAATATCCATGCACACAGTGTTTATTATATCCATGCACACAATGTTTATTAATATCTATGCACACAGTGTTTATTAATATCCATGCACACAGTGTTTATTAATATCAATGCACAGTGTTTATTAATATCCATGCACACAGTGTTTATTGATATCAATGACCAGTGTTTATTAATATCAATGCACACAGTGTTTATTGATATCTATGCACACAGTGTTTATTAATATCCATGCACACAGTGTTTATTGATATCTATGCACACAATGTTTATTAATATCAATGCACAGTGTTTATTAATATCCATGCACACAGTGTTTATTAATATACATGACCAGTGTTTATTAATATCAATGCACAGTGTTTATTAATATACATGCACACAGTGTTTATTAATATACATGACCAGTGTTTATTAATATCAATGCACAGTGTTTATTGATATCAATGCACAGTGTTTATTAATATCCATGCACACAGTGTTTATTAATAGAACATGCACACAATGTTTATTAATATCCATGCACAGTGTTTATTAGTATATGTGTACATACAAATAACGATCGTGTAAGGGGTGTGGGGGGTCAGCGACACATTCTAGTGGCTACCACCATCACAAAGTCTTCGGCTGTCTAATCTCGAAGAGCAAGGTTGTAAACCACTAGACTCTCCTTCTCCTTTTGTGGTTCTTTTGTGATCTTTGTGATATCTTGTTAGTTTGTCCTAGTTGTGATACTCTCCTCGCAGGTATGTGTGTGTGTGTGTGTGTGTGTGTAGTTAGAGGGACTGAGACACACCAACACCACACACAATCCTCCCTTGTGTGGGTGTGTGTGTGTGTGTTAGAGGGAGGCACTCACACGGTGTGTGTGTGAGTGTGTGTGTGTGTGTGTGTGTGTGTATAGAGGGACAGTGAGTGTGTGTGTGTGTGTGTGTGTCTGTGGGATTGTGAGTGTGAGTGTCACTCGCCCACACACCACACAATCTCCCTCTCTCACCCAGCACCCAACCCCAAACACACACACAATCGCACTCCTCCCCACACCCACACCCCAACACACAACACAATCTCACCTGACATCACCACACCCACCTGTGTGTGTGTGTTAGAGTGAGCGTGGGTGTGGGTGTGGGTGGTGTGTGTGTGTGTGTGAGTGTGATTGTGTGTGTGTGTGTGTGTGTGTGTGTTAGAGGGTAGAGTGTGTGTGGGTGTGTGTGTGTTAGAGGGACAGTGAGTGTGTGTGTGTGTGTGTGTGAGTGTGTGTGTGTGTGTGTGTGTTGTGTGTGTGTGTGTGTGGTGTGTGTGTGTTGTGTATTATACTCCCTGTCACTCTGTGTGTGTGTGGGTGTGTGTTAGAGGGATGACGTGAGTGTGTGTGTGTGTGTATGTGTTTGAGTGTGGGTGTGGGTGTGGGTGTGTGTGTGTGAGAGTGAGAGTGGGTGTGGGTGTGTGTGTGTGTGTGTCGAATTTCTCACACTGTGTGAGTGTGTGTGTACGTGTGTGTGTGTGTGGTGTGTGTGTGTGTATGTGTTAACCACACTGTCACTTCAGTGTGTGTGTGTTGTGGTGTGTGTGTTGTGTGGTTGTGTGTGTGGTGTGTGTGTGTGTGTGTGTGTGTGGGGTGTGTGTGAGTGTGTGTGTGTGTGTGTGGGTGTGGGTCTGTGTGTGTGTGGTGTGTGTGTGGTGTGTGTGTGTGGTGTTTAGCCCTCTCAGGGTATGGGTGTGGGTTGGGGTTGGGGTGTTAGAGGGATTGAGAGTGAGCATCTGCTCCCTGCAGACGACAAGACTCATACAGAGAAGAACGAGACAGGAGAGCTGTGTGTAGAACGAGTCACACTGCCCCCCCCAGCCCCCAAACACAATGAGATCCACACTGCACCCCACACCCTGACCTGCTCCCTCCCTCCATCACCCCTAAGAGAAAGGGTACTCCCACGAGGGAGGTCGTATCAGGTTCCGTTCGACACTCCATACCTCTATTGGAGGAGCCAGGGGGAAGGTGGGGGTAGCACCAAAAAAAAAGGGGAGTGGGGATAAGTTGGGGAGAGGCCGTTAGGGATGGAGGAAGATGGGTAGGGATGTTTGGGATGGGGACATTGGAGGGGGTAGGGACATATCTTAGGGTGGACTCCCAACAGATAAAACAAACAAAGAAACAGATAGAGAAACAACCAAGGTGATAATGGAATGAACACGGTTAAAGGGGTTTTTTTTCTGTATGTTCCTTGCTGCAATATAATTTGCAAGGTGAATGCAAACAGTAAAGCAGACCCTGTCAATGCTGCTGGCTCTTCACACCCACGCCGTGCTGCTCTCAGCCTCCTGCTGCAGTCACTCAGAGGCTGCGCTTCCAATTGTTCTTCAGCAATTTAGACTGCATTTCGATGCTTTTCAGTTTAAACACTGCTCCCCTTCACCCTTCCCTCTCTCACCCTCCTCCCCCTCATCCCTCCTCAACACTCCTTCCTTCTGCCCCATCCCCATCTTCCTCCCTCTGTCTGTCCCCCTCTCGCTCCTCTCCCCCCCCTCTCTTCCTTCCTTCCTCCCTCTCCACCCCCAAACTCTCTTGTTTCCCCCTCAGGTCTCAAGTCCACTGAGTCTTAAATTATTTACCCAGCTCTCCTCCTCTGTGTTTCCTCGTGCTTTACGAGATCTCTCTGTGCTTGACAATGCTTCCCTATGCTTTACCAGACCTCTCTGTGCTTTACAATGCTTCCCTATGCTTTACCAGACCTCTCTGTGCTTTACAATGCTTCCCTATGCTTTACCAGACCTCTCTGTGCTTTACAATGCTTTCTCTATGCTTTACCAGACCTCTCTGTGCTTTACAATGCTTCCCTATGCTTTACCAGACTTCTCTGTGCTTTACAATGCTTCTCTATGCTTTACCATACCTCTCTGTGCTTTACAATGCTTCCCTATGCTTTACCAGACCTCTCTGTGCTTTACAATGCTTCCCTGTGCTTTACCAGACCTCTCTGTGCTTTACAATCCTTCCCTATGCTTTAACCAGACCTCTCTGTGCTTTACAATGCTTCCCTATGCTTTACCAGACCTCTCTGTGCTTTACAATGCTTCCCTATGCTTTACCAGACCTCTCTGTGCTTTACAATGCTTCCCTATGCTTTACCAGACCTCTCTGTGCTTTACAATGCTTCCCTATGCTTTACCAGACCTCTTTCTCTGCTTTATAATGCTTCCCTATGCTTTACCAGACCTCTCTGTGCGTTAGAATGCTTCTCTGGTGCTTTACCAGACCTCTCTGTGCTTTACAATGCTTCCCTATGCTTACCAGACCTCTCTGTGCTTTACAATGCTTCCCTATGACTTTACCAGACCTCTCTCTGCTTTACAATGCTTCCCTATGCTTTACCAGACCTCTCTGTGCTTTACAATGCTTCCCTATGCTTTACCAGACCTCTCTGTGCTTTACAATGCTTCCCTATGCTTTACCAGACCTCTCTGTGCTTTACAATGCTTCCCTATGCTTTACCAGACCTCCCTGTGCTTTACAATGCTTCCCTATGCTTTACCAGACCTCTCTGTGCTTTACAATGCTTCCCTATGCTTTACCAGACCTCTCTGTGCTTTACAATGCTTCCCTATGCTTTACCAGACCTCTCTGTGCTTTACAATGCTTCCCTATGCTTTACCAGACCTCTCTGTGCTTTACAATGCTTCCCTATGCTTTACCAGACCTCTCTGTGCTTTACAATGCTTATATTTAGATATGCATTTAACCTTCATTTTTCCTTAAAACTCTAAACGTATTTGTTAAGTTTATTTTTATTTATCTGTGTTTATTTTGTTTTGTGTGTGTGTGTTTTTGAGATATTGACCGAAAAACAAAAACCACAAAAAAAAAAACAAACAAAAAAAAAACGTCAACCGGCAGTGAAATAGTCAACTACCGAAGCGCTCCGCAGCCTCGGGTCCTAACCATGAAACTAGGTTAAAAGCGAAGGGGCGGGGCCGAGGGAGATTGACAAGTTCTTCAGGAAGGCTTAGACCAATGCCTGCCAAAGGAACGAGAAAAGAGGCGTTGCAGTGGGCGTTTCTTTCTTCTTCTGGAATCCCCGCCCCACCCCCCGCACAACGTCCAATGAGCTCTCACGGAAGCTCCTGGCAGACGCTGGTGATTGGCCAGCGCGCATGCCCGGCTGCAGCTGCAATGCAGCAGCGCGGAGCCGCCGCAGTGAGTCCCCGAGGAGGCGAGCAGGGAGGGAGGAACCCTGTCACGCACGAAACACGTTTAAAAATAGAGCAACACAAATAGTAGAATACAAAAATAGTCGTTTTGGACACATAATTAATATATCTTTGTTTTTCTCCATTGCTTTGTAATCTGTCCTTATTATTATTATTATTATTATTATTATTATTATTATTATTATTATTATTAGAGGCTAGGATGAGAGCCTCCTGAGCTACTAGAGACCTAGGATTCTCCTCTCCTCCTTCTAGGCGAGGTGTCCTAGGGACTCCTCCCTCTGGAGAGGAGAGGGAGAGGAGGAGGAGAGGAGAGGAGAAGAGAGGACTAGGAGGAGGAGAGGAAGATGATAGGAGAGGAGAAGGAGGAGGAGAGGAAAGGAGACGAGGGAGAGGAAGATGAGAGGAGCGGAGGAGGAGAGAAGAGGAGAGGAGAGGAAGGAGAGGAGAGGACTAGGAGGAGGAGAGGAAGATGAGAAGAGAGGAGAAGGAGGAGGAGAGGAAGAGGAGAGGAGAGGAGAGGAGGAGAGGAGGAGGAGAGGAAGATGAGAAGAGAGGACTAGGAGGAGGAGAGACACGCACTGCCTAACGCTCCTCCTCGCTTCCTCTCGGCTCTCCGGAGCCGACTTCCACGAAGGACTAGGAGAGGAGAGGAAGAGGAGAGAGGAGAGGAGAGGAGATTGGAGGAGAGGAGAGGAGAGAGGAGAGGAGAGGAGATGAGAGGAGAGGAGGGGAGGAAGAGAGGAGAGGAGGAGGGAGGAGAGGAGAGGAGAGGAGCGGAGGAGGAGAGGAGAGAGGGAGAGGAGAGGAGAGGAGAAGAGAGGACTAGGAGAGGAGAGGAAGATGGAGGAGAGGACTAGGAGGAGGAGAGGAAAGGAGAGAGGAGAGGAAGGTGAGAGGAGGAGGAGAGGAAGAGGAGGACGAGGGAGAGGAGGAGGAGAGAGGAGCAGGAGGAGGAGAGGAAGAGGATAGAGAGCTGCTCCTCTCTCCTTCCACTCTAAAGCGACTCCTTCTCTCCGTCTCCTCGCAAGGAAGAGTCCTCCGCTCCTCCTCCTCTCCTCCTCGTCCTCCTCTCTCCTTCTCCGCTCCCTCCTCTTTCCGCTCTCGCCCCTTTCCTCCTGGCCTCCCTCGCAAGATCCCCTCGCCTCCGCCTCTCTCCTGAGCCTTCTCCCCGCCGCCTCCTCCTCTCCGGACCCCGCCTCTCCTTCTACTCTTCGCTCCGAGTCTCTCCGCTCCGACTCTGTCGCCCTGATCCGCCCTCTCTCCTGAAGGTGGATGAGGAGAGGACTAGGAGGAGAGAGGAAGATGAGAAGAGAGGAGAGGAGAGGAGAGGAGATGATAGGAGAGGAGAGAGGAGGAGAGGAAGAGGAGAGGAGCGAAGGAGGTCTCTCTTTCCACCCCGGGAGGAGGAGGAGGAGGAGAGGAAGATGAGAGGAGAGGAGAAGGAGGAAGAGAGGAAAGGAGACGAGGGAGAGGAAGATGAGAGGAGCGGAGGAGGAGAGGAAGAGGAGAGGAGAGGAGGAGGGCTCATTCCTACTCCGCGTCCTGATCCTCCTCCTCTCTTCTACTGCTGATAGTCCTGAGATGGACGCCTAGAGCTCCGTCTACTTTGCCTCGGAGAGGATCTGACTATGAGGAGTAGGGAGGCATGAGACTGAGAACCTGATCCTTGATGTCAGAGTTAGAAGGAGAGAAGAGGCTCCGCCTCTCGATGCTGCAGAGGTATATTAGAGAGAGGAAGATGTAGATATGGGGGAGTCGAGCGCTGCGACTGAGAGGAAAGCACTCCTCTGAGTAGGAATATGATAGAAAGCGATGAGGTAGAAGGAATATCCTCCCCGCTGCCATGCATCTACGAGACGCTTTGGAGAGGAGGAGGAGAGGAAGATGAGGAGAGGACTAGGAGGAGGAGAGGAAGATGAGAGGAGGAGAGGAGAGGAGGAGGAGAGGAAGAGGAGAGGAGAGGACTAGGAGGAGGAGAGGAAGATGAGAGGAGAGGAGAAGGAGGAGGCGAGGAAAGGAGACGAGGGAGAGGAAGGTGAGAGGAGCGGAGGAAGAGAGGAAGAGGAGAGGAGGAGAGGAGAGGAGAGGAGGAGGAGAGGAGGAGAAGGAGGAGGAGAGGAAGATGAGAGGAGAGAAGGAGGAGGAGAGGGAGGAGAAGAGGGAGAGGAAGATGAGAGGAGCGGAGGAGGAGAGGAAGAGGAGAGGAGATGAGAGGAGAGGAGGAGGAGAGGAGGAGAAGGAGGTAACACGGCGCTCGAGGGCGGGGGGACGTGCAGCTGCCTGTCTCCGAGCTCCATGTTGAAATCTTTTTTTTTTTTTTAAGAGTAGCTGCAGAGAGCTCATTGCTCTCAGGGATAAAGTAGGGCACTGCGCTGAAACGCAACAGCAAAGAGACAGGGGGGCAGGGGGGCAGGGGACTGGCAGGAACGAACACAGGAGGGGGAAAAAGAGCCAGGAGGAGGAGAAAAGGAGCTTAAATTGGATTGTTACCACACAGACTCCATCACTGTCAGCGGTGGGGTCAGATGTTCCCAGTGCTGCTGAAGCCAGCAATGCAGAATGAATACTAAACAGGAGCAGATAGTGCCATGAATAAATACTACAGCAACCCCCCCCCAGCAACCCTGCCTCCCTCCCATACACACTCAAGGACCGCCCTGTGATCCACAGAGACCACCTCCCTCCCATACACACTCGAGGACCGCCCTGTGATCCACAGAGACCACCTCCCTCCCATACACACTCGAGGACCGCCCTGTGATCCACAGAGACCGCCTCCCTCCCATACACACTCGAGGACCGCCCTGTGATCCACAGAGACCACCTCCCTCCCATACACACTCGAGGACCGCCCTGTGATCCACAGAGACCACCTCCCTCCCATACACACTCGAGGACCGCCCTGTGATCCACAGAGACCACCTCCCTCCCATACACACTCGAGGACCGCCCTGTGATCCACAGAGACCACCTCCCTCCCATACACACTCGAGGACCGCCCTGTGATCCACAGAGACCACCTCCCTCCCATACACACTCGAGGACCGCCCTGTGATCCACAGAGACCACCTCCCTCCCATACACACTCGAGGACCGCCCTGTGATCCACAGAGACCACCTCCCTCCCATACACACTCGAGGACCGCCCTGTGATCCACAGAGACCACCTCCCTCCCATACACACTCGAGGACCGCCCTGTGATCCACAGAGACCACCTCCCTCCCATACACACTCGAGGACCGCCCTGTGATCTACAGAGACCACGGCTCCCTCCCATACACACTCGAGGACCGCCCTGTGATCCACAGAGACCACCTCCCTCCCATACACACTCGAGGACCGCCCTGTGATCCACAGAGACCACCTCCCTCCCATACACACTCGAGGACCGCCCTGTGATCCACAGAGACCACCTCCCTCCCATACACACTCGAGGACCGCCCTGTGATCTACAGAGACCACCTCCCTCCCATACACACTCGAGGACCGCCCTGTGATCCACAGAGACCACCTCCCTCCCATACACACTCGAGGACCGCCCTGTGATCTACAGAGACCACCTCCCTCCCATACACACTCGAGGACCGCCCTGTGATCCACAGAGACCACCTCCCTCCCATACACACTCGAGGACCGCCCTGTGATCCACAGAGACCACCTCCCTCCCATACACACTCGAGGACCGCCCTGTGATCCACAGAGACCACCTCCCTCCCATACACACTCGAGGACCGCCCTGTGATCCACAGAGACCACCTCCCTCCCATACACACTCGAGGACCGCCCTGTGATCCACAGAGACCACCTCCCTCCCATACACACTCGAGGACCGCCCTGTGATCCACAGAGACCACCTCCCTCCCATACACACTCGAGGACCGCCCTGTGATCTACAGAGACCACCTCCCTCCCATACACACTCGAGGACCGCCCTGTGATCCACAGAGACCACCTCCCTCCCATACACACTCGAGGACCGCCCTGTGATCCACAGCGAGCTTTTCTGTCGTCATGTATCTCAATACAAACGATATCGACTTCATGCATCATGTAGAGAAAGCATTGCGATTCATCCAAACACAGTGAATCGGTACAGCCCAAGCTGTGACGACAGTTCCCAGCATGCCTCCTGACCAGCAGCAGTGGCGAGGGATGCTGGGAGCTGTAGTTCTTCACGATTGATCACGATTCATCCATCCACAGTGAATTGGTACAGCCCTAGCTGTGACGACAGTTCCCAGCATGCCTCCTGGCTGCGGCAGTGGCGAGAGATGCTGGGAGCTGTAGTTCTTTGACCTGTTACAAGTGACTTTAAAACACAGCACAATACTATCCCACAGTTATCGTTTAAAGTACTTCCAAGATTGGACGCGTTTTTGGGGAAAAAAAGCCCCATCTAAAGTCGTTTTTCTCTCCCGCTCCGGCTCTCCACCTTTCAACTCTGACTGAAGTCTTTAAAATATCAGAAGGCGTTACGCAGTCAACAAGGGAGCGGTATTCGGCACATATCAGAAACTGGGGTGCAGTTTCATCCATACACAGGGAAATCAAGGGACCGTGTTTCAACGCAGCTCAAAACCTGTGACTACATTCCCCCGCATCACAAGTCAGCGTGGCAAGGGAAGGCACAAACCCCCACCCTGCTGACACAGCCGATGAGACACTGTCTTCACACAGAGAGAGAGAGAGAGAGGTCAGGGGATGGAATGGGCTAGCAAGAGTTACCGAGGGCTACCAATGGCTACCTAGCCAGCGACACACAGTTTGCTTAGGAGCAGCGGCGCCCCCTGGAGGCGGCGTTGAGTATTGCACAGTTTCCTACCTCGTGCCGACAGCTTTTTGGTGTTGATGATTTTGGCGGCGAATTCCATTCCCGTGCACAGCTTGACGCACCGGCGCACCACTGAAAACGCTCCCCTGGGGAAGCAAAGACAAGGGAGGAAAGTTCGGTTCCCATCAAATAAAAAAAACTTGGCCCTTATCAGATATTTTTGCAGTTTTCCCTTCATGCTTTTCCAATTGATACTAAGAATTTACTATAATACAGCCTGGCTTGCCATATCTTTAATATGCTTTACCATACCTCTCTGTGCTTTACAATGCTTTCCTATGCTTTACCAGACCTCTCTGTGCTTTACCATGCTTCCCTATGCTTTACCAGACCTCTCTGTGCTTTACAATGCTTCCCTGTGCTTTACCAGACCTCTCTGTGCTTTACAATGCTTCCCTGTGCTTTACCAGACCTCTCTGTGCTTTACAAATGCTTCCCTATGCTTTACCAGACCTCTCTGTGCTTTACAATGCTTCCCTGTGCTTTACCAGACCTCTCTGTGCTTTACAATGCTTCCCTATGCTTTACCAGACCTCTCTGTGCTTTACAATGCTTCCCTATGCTTTACCAGACCTCTCTGTGCTTTACAATGCTTCCCTATGCTTTACCAGACCTCTCTGTGCTTTACAATGCTTCCCTATGCTTTACCAGACCTCTCTGTGCTTTGCCATTCACGGCAAGATTCTGATGAGCTGACACCGGGCGCGCAACGCGGGATGCTGACGATGGTTCACCCCTTAAGTGGGAGGTGTCTCACCACTCTGCACTGTGTACCATACTTTCGTGAGCATCCACATTGCCTCGTAGTGGGTTTACATGTTTTGGTTGTGTACCAAGACAGTTAAGTCGATTACTTGAGGCTCACACGCTCACCACACACACACCACACACACACACACACACACACCCACCCTAACGCGGAGCGACCTGGTAGTAGGGAAGGGAGGGCCTCCCCATCCTCTTTCCATGCCCTCTGCACACACACACACACAAACACACCACACACACACACACACGCACGGGCTGGAGGGAAGGGGGGGGGAGGGGTCCTCTTCCTCTCCTCCCCTCTTCTCCCTCTCACACACACCCACACACACACACACACGCTACGACCTCCCTCCCCCTCTCTCCCCATCCCTCTCCCTCCCTCACACACACACACACACACACACTACGACCCCTGAGGGAGCAGGGAGGAGGAGGGGTAACGGAGAAGGAGGGAGTTCCCGTGTGTCCCTGTGTGTTGTGTGTGTGTGTGCACACTGCTGGACATGAGGTGGAGCTAGGGATAGGGAGAGGGAGGGAGTTGTATGTGTCCCTGTCCTCAACACACACACACACACACACACACACACACACACACACCGATGCTGAGGGTAGGGGGAGCGAGGGCCTATCCCTCTCCCTCACTCACACACACACACACACACACACACCAAACACACCGATACTGCTGGAGGGATCCCTAGGGGGAGAGAGTCAGGGTACAACCACAGTGAGAACCTACGAGAGTGTGGTGGTACGACCTCCCTGTGTCCTTACGATGCTCAGGAGGGAGGAGAGAGCTTGGTAGGAAGGATCCCCGACCCCCTCCTCTCCCCCATCCCTCTTCCCTCTCACTCACCACACACACACACACACACACGCAACGCTGGAGGGAGGGGAGAGAGGGGTAGGGAGAGGGAGGGAGAGTGTGTTGTGTGTGCACGCTGCTGTAGGGAGGGGGAGCGAGGGTAACAGAGGGAGGGAGAGTGTGTGGTGTCCCCTGCGATTCTTGTGACGGAAGGGAGACGGACTCGGATAGGGTATAGGAGGAGTGTGTGTGTGTGTTGTGTGTGTTTGCGATCTCTGGGAGGGGATAGCGGGGAGGGAGGGGAGGGAGAGTGTGTGTTTGTGTTGTTGTGTGTATGCGATGCTCACACACAAAACAGGGATAGGGAGGGGAGACAAGGATAGGGAGCCCCTCCCTCACACACACACACACACACACACCGATGCTGGATGCCTGGGAGAGGATAGGGATACAAGGGAGCTGTGATTGACCTCACCTCACCACACCCTCCCTCACCCTGCTGGGGGAGGGGCGAGCTGGAGAGAGACAGGGGTGTAGTGGGTCCACCTCCCTACAACCACACACACACACACAAACGCTACGACCTCCCTCCTCCTCTCTCGGATATGGCCTATCCCTCCCACTCACACACACACACACACACACACACAACACACACACACACAACACAACCGATGTGTGGAGGGGAGTCCCTCACCCTCCCTCCCCGTGTAGGGAGATCGCTGGAGGGAGATGTGTGTGTGCTGAGATGCTCCCTCCCTCCCTCCCTCTCCCCCCCTCTCTCTCTCTCCCTCCCTCTCCCTCTCCCTCTCACATACTCAGTGGGGGGCACGCTACTGTGTCACAGAGAAGAATTCCACAAGCTTCAAAAACTCAGGGCTGATCTGATGTGAGCTGAGCAGAGCTGAGTGCACACATGCTGGCACACACACACACTGACACACACACGCTGATACACACACATGCTGACACACACACACTGAGACACACACATGCTGACACACAATACACTATGATGGACACCACTGTGTGTGCGCTGATATGTGGGGTATCTGACACACACACACTGAGACACACACACACACACACACACACAGTCACACACACTCACACACACTGATATACACACACACTGATACACACACACTAATACACACACACACTGATATACACACACTCTGAGCTACACTGAGACATCAACTGAGGAGCAGAAACACGCACACACACACACACACACACACCACACACACACACACACACACACACACACACACACACACACACACCACACACACAACTCCCACTTTCAGTATAACAAATAAAATATTTGGGCACTTTTAGTTTGTTTAAAAAAAAAAACCTTTCCTACAGTTTGCTAACGACGTGCCCCTCAGTGCTGCTGTCAGTATCGGTGGCCTGGTCACAGTGGAAGCCAGTTCATCATGTGTATTGAACAGAGCCTCTTAGAATAACAATGCCAGCTGGTTTAAAGTAAATGTGCATGCGGAGGCTTGAGACCTAGTCTCCTGAAACCAAATGAACCTGACAAAGTGGCTTTGTGTTCCCTCAACTGTAGTGCCAATACAATCCTGTCAGAAAGCGGCACCAAAACCAGGACTCATGTAATGTCATAAATTGGTACGCTGTCAAATTTTCATCTAAAGCTGAGGGAATGGAACCTGGTTTCAGGAAGCTGCACGGCAGACCAGGCAGGGAGACTTGGGGGTTTGATGCAGCCCCTCAAACCAGGTCTCCCGGGGGTCTCCTGGAAGCAGGATTCAAGACGCTGTTCCTGAAAGAAAACCGGCTTTGTGTTCCTATTTGAAGTAGTGTGAATACGTGTACCGGTTTCTGATGGTAGGTATATATTTCCAGCGCTATTACTTATTTTACCTGCATATCGTTTTAAGGTTTAGAACCACAGCAGCAGTGCAAAGCCTCCACTGCAGTATATGAATATTCTGCCCGGCCATGTGTGCAGCCCCCCCCCCCCCCCCGCAGTGTGAGTAAACCCGTGTGCAATGTGAGATATGCGAGGCTGCACTCCGGGATATGCAGCCTTGGTTCTGAATGGCTGTTGGCACAGGGAGTGACTGGTCAGCTGATAATACCAGCGCCTCACCGGCACATTGCACAGGAAAGACACAGTAATGTCATCGTTTATCAATTAAACTTAATCTCAGGGAAATATAGTACAGAAAACTCACCCACACGCACTGGAATCAAACACACACACACACACACACACACACACACAGACACACACTCGAATCAAACACACACACAGACACACAGACACGCACTGGAATCAAACACACACAGACACACACACACACCACACACACACACACACACACACACAACACACACACACACACACACACACACCCACGCCGCACTGGTAATCAAACACACATCACCACCACACAGACCACACACTCGGTCAAAACACACACAGAAGACACCAAACAAACACAAACAACAAACACACACACACACACACACACACACACACACACACACACACACACACACACACACACACACACACACACACAGCACACACACACACACACCACACACACACACACACACACACACACACACACACACACAGCTTAGTTGTGGGTGTGTCTTGTGTGTGTTGTTGTGACGGTTGCAGTGACATTGTAACACACACACACACACATTCACAACACACACAACACTACAGTGTAACGCACACACACACAAACACACACACACACACACGGTACCTTAGTTTGTGTGTTGTCTGTGTGTGTTGTGTGTGCGTTACCTGAGTGGGTGACCTTAGTTGGTGTGTGGTTTGTTGTGTGGTTGACCTTGGCACAGGACACACACACATTCACAACACACACACACACACACACACACACACACACACACACACAGTGAATCAAACACACACACACACACACACACACACACACACACACGCACTGGTATCAAACACACACACACACACACACAACACTCATTGATAACAGACCGGTTCGCATTGCAATGCTGTTGCTGTGTCGGGTGCAGTGATATTGTATTGACAGGGCTCGCTACAGTGTAACGCAGGCGCATTCACAATGCACGCAGTGATATTGTATTGACAGGGCTCGCTACAGTGTAACGCGGGCGCATTCACAATGCACGCAGTGATATTGTATTGACAGGGCTCGCTACAGTGTAACGCGGGCGCATTCACAATGCACGCAGTGATATTGTATTGACAGGGCTCGCTACAGTGTAACGCAGGCGCATTCACAATGCACGCAGTGATATTGTATTGACAGGGCTCGCTACAGTGTAACGCGGGCGCATTCACAATGCACGCAGTGATATTGTATTGACAGGGCTCGCTACAGTGTAACGCGGGCGCATTCACAATGCACGCAGTGATATTGCATTGACAGGGCTCGCTACAGTGTAACGCGGGCGCATTCACAATGCACGCAGTGATATTGTATTGACAGGGCTCGCTACAGTGTAACGCGGGCGCATTCACAATGCACGCAGTGATATTGTATTGACAGGGCTCGCTACAGTGTAACGCGGGCGCATTCACAATGCACGCAGTGATATTGTATTGACAGGGCTCGCTACAGTGTAACGCGGGCGCATTCACAATGCAGGCAGTGATATTGTATTGACAGGGCTCGCTACAGTGTAACGCGGGCGCATTCACAATGCACGCAGTGATATTGTATTGACAGGGCTCGCTACAGTGTAACGCGGGCGCATTCACAATGCACGCAGTGATATTGTATTGACAGGGCTCGCTACAGTGTAACGCGGGCGCATTCACAATGCAGGCAGTGATATTGCATTGACAGGGCTCGCTACAGTGTAACGCGGGCGCATTCACAATGCAGGCAGTGATATTGCATTGACCGGGCTCGCTACAGTGTAACGCGGGCGCATTCACAATGCAGGCAGTGATATTGCATTGACAGGGCTCGCTACAGTGTAACGCGGGCGCATTCACAATGCAGGCAGTGATATTGCATTGACAGGGCTCGCTACAGTGTAACGCGGGCGCATTCACAATGCAGGCAGTGATATTGCATTGACAGGGCTCGCTACAGTGTAACGCGGGCGCATTCACAATGCACGCAGTGATATTGTATTGACAGGGCTCGCTACAGTGTAACGCGGGCGCATTCACAATGCACGCAGTGATATTGTATTGACAGGGCTCGCTACAGTGTAACGCAGGCGCATTCACAATGCACGCAGTGGTGTTATCTGCAGTAACGCCTCGCATTCGTGCTGTGATTGAACGCACTGCCAGCCTTGCGCAGCGATTCGACCATTTACATTAATTTAATTATAAGTGCCGCAGTTTATGATCAACATCATCTCCAGTCATTTCATCAGCTCGTTTCTCCAAAACGCCCCCGATCCCGTGCAATACATCGACTATTATTCATTATCAATTTAAATATCGCAATGCTACATGTTTGCTATGACTGCGTGGCTTTGGGTGTATATATGTATATATAGCGAGGTCCCAGCTATCGAGGTCAGAGGACGGGAGGACGGGTATTACACGTCAGGCTACAAGCACGCCGGCTCAGGACAGACAGACTATATACAAGAAACAGCCGCGCTCGGATTTGACAGCTCAAAATGTCAACAACGCCAATCCTTTCACACACAGGCAGGCAGGCAGAGAGAGAGAGAGAGAGAGAGAGAGAGAGAGAGAGAGAGAGAGAGAGAGAGAGAGAGAGAGCAGGAGGGGAGTGACAAAGAGCGGCACAAGACTAGAAATATGTGTTACACAGCTTTGAACAAACCCGCTTCCTTTATTTATGAGGAAATAGGCGAAGCTTCTTTGCACCTTTGAAAAATATAATAATAATAATAATAATAATAATAATAATAATAATAATAATAATAATAATAATATGTAACATGTATACGTTATAATATATTGCATGTCAGCACACACGTCGCTAAACTTACAGTTTGCTTTTCGTGAATGTGTGTGTGACTCACTTTTGTATATGTGTGTGGTTTGTGATGTGTGTTTACACACACACACATATATTCATATATATATATATATATATAGCTATGATGATGATGATGATTATATTTTTGCTTACTTTCCCAGTTCTTCATAGAGCTGATATTCGTCTGTGAATCGGGTACACGTTGTGGTGGCCATCGTTGGATTTTTGTGTTTTTTTTTTTTTTTTTTTTTTTTGTTGCTGGTGTCTACCTGTCTTGTTTTTTTTATTTTTTTTATAGCCTCTAGATCACGGATGTGTTTCGACCCGTCCCTTGCCTTCGTGTCGTTCCGGCAGTGCTGTAGGAAGGCACCGGCCGATTTCGAGCGCAGCTCAGCGGGTTCTGCAGGTTCTGTGCGCCGCTGGTGTGTTGCGAACTCCACTCGCTCTCTGCCTCTCAGTCTATTTCTGTCTCTCGCTCGCCTGCTTCGTTTTGGTCGTTAGCTATTGTGTCTAGCTCTCTCTCTCTCTCTCTCTCTCTCTCTCTCTCTCTCTTCCCTCTCTCAATCTCGAGGACCTCTCTCTCTCTCTCTCTCTCTCTCTCTCCGGGATCGTCCTCTTCTTTTTGCATCGCACTCTCAACTCACAGTCACAGTGCCGCACACAAAATTTAACTGCCCTCCGAGACTATGCTAGACTTGTCGGAGGGAGCCGGAGACACGATCTGTGCTGGTGGAGCAAAGAAAGAGAAAGGGTCAGAGATTGTGATTCAGGAAAGAGATTGTGATTCAGGACGGAGATTGTGATCCAGGATGGAGATTCTGATTCAGGACGGAGATTGTGATTCAGGAAAGAGATTGTGATTCAGGACGGAGATTGTGATTCAGGAAAGAGATTGTGATTCAGGACAGAGATTGTGATTCAGGACGGAGATTGTGATTCAGGACAGAGATTGTGATTCAGGACAGAGATTGTGATTCAGGAAAGAGATTGTGATCCAGGACAGAGATTCTGATTCAGAACAGAGATTGTGGTTCAGGAAAGAGATTGTGATTCAGGACGGAGATTGTGATCCAGGACAGAGATTCTGATTCAGGACGGAGATTGTGATCAAGGACAGAGATTCTGATTCAGGACAGAGATTGTGATTCAGGAAAGAGATTGTGATTCAGGACAGAGATTGTGATTCAGGAAAGAGATTGTGATTCAGGAAAGAGACTGTGATTCAGGACGGAGATTGTGATTCAGGACGGAGATTGTGATTCAGGATGGAGATTGTGATCCAGGATGGAGATTGTGATCCAGGACAGAGATTGTGATTCAGGACAGAGATTGTGATTCAGGAAAGAGGCTGTGATTCAGGACGGAGATTGTGATTCAGGACGGAGATTGACAGCATGATTAATGATCCAATAAAATTTACCCGCTAGCGCCACCTAGCCCCCCGGTCACTCTAGCCCCCCAGACTCCGGAGATATCCTATATATAGTATAATATATATATATATATATATATATATATATATATATATATATATATATATAATATATATATATACAGCTCTGGAAAAATTAAGAGACCACTGCAAAATTATCAGTTTCTCTGGTTTTACTATTTATAACAACCTTGTACTTGGCTTGATTCATGCCTAACCTGCCCAATTCCAGCCTTGCTGAAGCACCCCCAGATGAGTCCAATTTTCAGCTTTGCCCAACACCTGGTCATCTAATGGTTAGACAGAGACCTGGAGAGTCTTACAAGCCACAGTGTCTCGCACCCACTGTGAAATGTGGTGGAGGATCGGTGATGATCTGGGGGTGCTTCAGCAAGGCTGGAATCAGGCAGCTTTGGCATGAATCAAGCCAAGTACAAGGTTGTCCTGGAAGAAAACTTGCTTCCTTCTGCTCTGACAATGTTCCCCAACTCTGAGGATTGGTTTTTCCAGCAGGACAATGCTCCATGCCACACAGCCAGGTCAATCAAGGTGTGGATGGAGGACCACCAGATCAAGACCCTGTCATGGCCAGCCCAATCTCCAGACCTGAACCCCATTGAAAACCTCTGGAATGTGATCAAGAGGAAGATGGATGGTCACAAGCCATCAAACAAAGCCGAGCTGCTTGAATTTTTGCGCCAGGATTGGCATAAAGTCACCCAACATCAATGTGAAAGACTGGTGGAGAGCATGCCAAGAGAAAGCTGTGCTTGAAAATCAGGGTTATTCCACCAAATATTGATTTCTGAACTCTTCCTAAGTTAAAACATTAGTATTGTGTTGTTTAAAAATGAATCTGAACTTACTTTCTTTGCATTATTTGAGGTCTGACAACACTGCATCTTTTTTGTTATTTTGACCAGTTGTCATTTTCTGCAAACAAATGCTCTAAATGACAATATTTTAATTTGGAATTTGGGAGAAATGTTGTCAGTAGTTTATAGAATAAAACAAAAATATTCATTTTACCCAAACACATACCTATAAATAGTAAAACCAGAGAAACTGATAATTTTGCAGTGGTCTCTTAATTTTTTCCAGAGCTGTATATATATATATATATATATATATATATATATATATATATATATATATATATATATTTAAATAATTATAAAAAGCATGTAGTCAAACAAACTACACAATGATATCGCAAAACAAGTCTATCGGAAGCCATAACAGTAGCTCATAGAAACATTTCATGCTAGATTTCCCATAATGTCGCATTGTTCAACGCTGGCGTGGAATTCAATATGTTAACGTGGAACATTATTCAGCAGCGTTCACTGGACTGCCTGCAGCACCGCGAGTTCATTCTGCAGCAGGATGCAATGCGTTTGGCCGAAACTGTGCAGTAAACACATTCAACAGCAATCGTCGCAGTGGGAGCGTTGATATATAACCCCAGACAGCGGCTTTACCGGAATCCTGCTGCTAAGCAACCGCGTCGGGTTTGGAAAGACACACATAAACCTCTTTGAAGAAGCTGCGCAGGGAGGACCGATCAGAGAGCTCTGATTCACCATTGAGAGACAGAACCGCTGCTTGGGTTTGTGACGATCGTTGCTTTTTCTCAAGTCTCGCATCGCGACCCGCTGGCTGGAATTAAAAGCGCTTGAAAAGGCGTCGTATCTTCAGCCCCAAAACAGCCAAACATATTATCTATCGAATAATGCATTATAGATATTTCAGCGGTTCTTCTTCAAACGGTTTCTTCATTTAAATATCAATTTTGAGGACCACACTGCCCGTTCGGAAAACCGAGCGGATCCCACCGGTCAGCACACGCGAAACCCGGGTTGGTTTCGTGCAAAACCTCGTTGCAATTATATATATAAACAATAAAGTGAGCATCATTATTTATTTGTGGCACAGACCCGTCTTTTGTCCCTTCAAATATTGAAGACGAAAATATATTTTTTTAAATCCCATTTTGATCAGAGAAACCAAGTTGTTTTTTTTTTTTTTTTTTTTTTTTTTTTTTTAATACAAACTTTTACAAAACGGCTTTGGTATCTGCGTGGGTTTTAATGATAACTTTTAAATTGCTGTTTTTGTGTTATGTGTAATCTGGCTGTGGTAGTTGTGTGTGTGTGTGTGTGTGTGACCTGCTATACAAATGCATTTGGTTTGTTCTCTCTACTGTACAGTGCTTTGTGATACTTTTGTAAAGAAAGCGCTCTATGCAAATGCAATAAATACAAATAAATTTAGAAACAACATGCCTTTATTTTATTTTATTATTTTTTTACAGTGTTGTGGCTCTTTACATTATTAGGCAAGAAGATCAGAAAACAAAATAAAATGAAAACCAAAGAAGCAATAAATTAAACCAGGATGGAATTAGGCGTAGAAAGACGACTCCTCTTGCACAGCGGCGTAATCCAGTCCAGGTTTTACTACCAGCTTGATCAGCCCCAGTGTGTCTCACTAACAAGCTCAGGTGTGTCAAATTATTAAACTCCCAGTGAAACCAGGACTGGATCACACTGCTATCCCCCGATTTGCAAAGCAATGTAAAAAGCACTGCAGTGGAATTGCAAAGCGCTGTGATAAAAGGATCTGGTTTGATTCACTTTTTCAGTCTCTCAATGACACAGATATACTGACTGAAAAAAAACAACAACCTCACAGCTCTGTGAGCAGGGCTCCGCCTGGCAACCAGTCCACGTGCGTCTATTCACTATGTAAAAATAGCAGAAACTAAACCCACCTCCCTTACACCCCCCCCCCCCCCCCCCCCCGCTGGTCGGGATCAGAACTGCACAGCCCCCTGCGGGATGTCGAACATGGAGGGGTCAAACTGCTGCCCCTTGAAAGGGGAGCCCTCGGCCTCCCAGCCTTTCTTCAGCATCTCGTGGACTTTCTGAAACAGGGAGAGGGAGGGGAGAGGAGGGGGAGGAGAAAAGCGCACAGGTTAAATTCAGTCACCTGTGGTCTGCTACCAGTTTAAATGGTCTCTGTTATAGCTGCTCCCATCAGCCTGCTCACCAGCTCGTGGCTCTGTGGCTTGCCCTGCAGCTTGCGCTGGTAGTCGAAGGTGAGCCGGTCCAGCACGGCGTGCTCCTCCTCGTCCACGGTGGCCATGCTTCGTTCACGGTTGATCTTGTTGACATCGATCGCCTCCTCGCCCTCTAGCACAGCCTGCCACCAGCACTCTCCCACCTTACTGAGACTCACCTGGGAGAGGGAGAGAGAGAGAGAGAGAGAGAGAGAGAGAGAGAGAGAGAAAGAGAGAGGGGGAGGGGAGAGAGAAAGAGAGAGCGAGAGGGGGAAGGGAGAGACAGAGAGAGAGGAGAGACGAGAGAAAGAAAGGAGAGCGAGAAGGAAAGAAAGGAGAGAGTCAGAGCATGCATTATTGGCAGGCTTCCCTGCAGCAAATCCTTCAGCTGTCTTCAATACAGCTGCGCGCTAACCTCAAACACTGCACAACCTTAAAGGGTTAAACCAAACAACAACAACAATAATAATAATAATAATAAACGAGCGAAGAAAGCAGCCAGAGACAAAAGAAGAGAAAGAAAAAGTGTGTGTTGGCGGAAGCACGGTGCAATTAACAGGAGATGATAAACACACGCCTGCAGAGAACCGGGACCCTGATGCGCCGCTGAAGAAGCGAGAATGAAAACGGGGCTGCATTGCTGACAGGAGAATCCGGCCCCTGAAGCAAACGCAGAACTATCTATAACCCTCCATCTACAAACCCCTTATCCTACCCCCCCCCCATTCCCCTGCTGTCATCCAACTCATAGTATTATTATTATTAATAATATTTAGCAGATGCTCTTACCCAGGGAGACCTACACTTCATCATAGTTCTGCCTGCATAGGGGTGACTAACACGCTCCAGTGGGCAAAGCCAAGGTCTCAATTCAAAGCACAACTTTTAGGGAGGTATTTAGGGCTCAGTTCATGAAGTCGTTTGTTTCAATTCTATGGATCTCCTTTCTGAACAATGGGAGGCATTGTCGGCTCACCAGGACGCACTCCCCGGGGGCTAGGCTCCACAGGGAGTTCTCTGTGTTGATCCTGTGAGTGAGTCTCCCTTCCATCAGCACTCTCTCGCCGCCTCCCTCCAGCACCGCCACGCGCAGGGAGCCACTCTGGATATCCACCGACACCTAGAACCCAGAGAGGCACAGAACACTGATCAAGAACCTGCACAAAATCCAAAATCTGGGTGCCTCATTGTGTGTGCATGCCTCGGTGTGTGTGCGCGCGTCTCAGGGTGTATGTGTCTGTGTGTCTCAGTGTTTGTGTGCCTCAGTGTGTGCATGTCTCAGTGTGTGTGCCTGTGTGTCTCAGTGTGTGTGCGTCAGTGTGTGTGTGCGCGTCTCCGTGTGTGTGTGTGTGTCTAGCCGTCCTCACCTGCCGCCCCTTGACCACGCCCTTGGGGACGGGCACCCTGATCTCCAGGTCAGTGTAATCCTGGGACCAGGTGTAGTTCTCCCGCACTGCTCCATTGTAGCTGTCTGGGTTTGCCTGGAACAGCTCCTGAGCCCTGAGACACAGACACACAGGGCTGGGAATCAGACTCCTATTGCACGGCAGTGTCACCCACTCCAGGTTTTACTAGCAGCTTGATCAGCCCCAGTGTGCCTCGGTAACAAGCTCAGGTGCGTCTCACTAAACTGTGAAACGAGGAATGGATTAAACTGCTCTGCAACGGGAGTCTTACTCCCACGCCTGTAGAATCAAGCAAGATGACATCTATATTTAGAGCTTGAACTTTTGAGTTTTTATTTTCCAAATCTCTGCCTCCATTTAAATGGAAATTAGCGGTTGTTATGCTGTCCTAACAAGGAGAAAAGTACCAATTAAAGACGGGGTTTGTTTGCTACAAATCAAGGAGCTTTTAAATGCTAGACTTGCAAAAGAAAATCTAGTTGGGGGAGACTCTGTTGTAACTTGGATCTTTTTCCAAGTTTAATCAGGAAACAGAAAAACGTCTCAAACGTCAAGCCCTAATTATCTCTCTACAGACACTCACTGTTCTGGATTGGCTGCGTCTGGCATGAGTGGCTCGGCAGAGACAGCGCCCCCTTGTGTCCCAGAGGTGTCAAGACCGCCGCTGGCACTGGCTGCAGGGTCGAGCGGCTCTCCTGGCTGGGAGTGGGACTGGGGCTCTGCCTGTACTGGTTTCTCCTGCTCCAGTTCAGTCGCTGGCACCTCCTCTGCTGTGGACTCCACTTCCACCTCTTCCTCCCCCACAACAGGGGGAGCTGATCTCCTCTCCTCCTCCTCCTGCTGCTGTTTCCTCAGCCTCTCCTCCGCCTCCCGCACACTCCTCTCGTGGTCCTGCAGCGCCACCCTCTCGAACGCCTTGAAGGTCTGAAAGATAAAATGCAGATCTAATCTGTGGATAATGATTTCAGTATGCCCTGACCCAGGGATGGCAATAAGACTCCTGTTCCAGGTTTTACTAGCAGCTTGATCAGCTCACAGTGTGTCTAGGTAACAAGCTCAGGTGTGTCTGATCAAACTCCTAGTGAAACCAGGACTGGATCTCAACAGGAGTTTTATTTACATCCCTGCATTGAACTTCTTTGGTATAGCAAAACTGAAGACATTGAGAAAGACTTTGTCAAAAAGTTGTTATCCTTACAGAGGTTCACTGTGCATTTACCCTGGTGTGTTGTGCTTTACCAGACATAAGAACATAAGAAAGTTTACAAACGAGAGGAAGCCATTCGGCCCATCTTGCTTGTTTGGTTGTTAGTAGCTTATTGATCCCAGAATCTCATCAAGCAGCTTCTTGAAGGATCCCAGGGTGTCAGCTTCAACAACATTACTGGGGAGTTGATTCCAGACCCTCACAATTCTCTGTGTAAAAAAGTGCCTCCTATTTTCTGTTCAGAGCTCTCTGTGCTTTACAATGCTTCCCTGTGCTTTATCATACCTCTGTTCTTTACAATGCTTGCCTATGCTTTACCAGACCTCTCTGTGCTTTACAATGCTTCCCTATGCTTTACCAGACCTCTCTGTGCTTTACAATGCTTCCCTATGCTTTACCAGACCTCTCTGTGCTTTACAATGCTTCCCTATGCTTTACCAGACCTCTCTGTGCTTTACAATGCTTCCCTATGCTTTACCAGACCTCTCTGTGCTTTACAATGCTTCCCTATGCTTTACCAGACCTCTCTGTGCTTTACAATGCTTCCCTATGCTTTACCAGACCTCTCTGTGCTTTACAATGCTTCCCTATGCTTTACCAGACCTCTCTGTGCTTTACAATGCTTGCCTATGCTTTACCAGACCTCTCTGTGCTTTACAATGCTTCCCTATGCTTACCAGACCTCCTATGCTTTACCATGACTGTGCTTTTCTCTGTGCTTTACAATGCTTCCCTGTGCTTTACCAACCTCTCTGTGCTTTACAATGCTTCCCTATGCTTTACCAGACCTCTCTGTGCTTTACAATGCTTCCCTATGCTTTACCAGACCTCTCTGTGCTTTACAATGCTTCCCTATGCTTTACCAGACCTCTCTGTGCTTTATCATACCTCTGTTCTTTACAATGCTTCCCTGTGCTTTACCAGACCTCTCTGTGTTTGTGTTTGTGCTGTGTGTGCTTTATGACACTTTACTACCCGGCTGTACTTTGTGTGTGTGTGTGTGTGTTTGTGTGTGTGTGTTAGGTTAACAGAAATGCAATAGATTGAAAAAGAAATCTAAGATTTGAAACTTTGGAAGCGACTACACAGCGACGCCGTGCTGTTAACGCGACGAGAGAGGCACGCCGAGATCATGAGAACGTCCTAATAACAACAACAACAACATCATCATCATCATCTAAGTGAGATTCAATAAAAACAGAACAAGTCATCAAAACGCAGCTGTCATTTCATTTCGTTTAGGAGTGACACTGTCAAAAAAAAACAAAAGCGGCTGAAACCAGGAGAGTGTAAAGTGACGAGGCTTCATTAAAATGCCGTGTCGTTCACGTAGAGAAAGCGCCTCTACTGAGAGAGACGATCTGCACAGTTTTTCATAAACATCTGTACTATTACTTTATGTTGTTAAATTGACATAATAAGGGTTAAGGGTGAATGCAGAATATCATTTAAAAAAAAAAAAAAAAAACATTTTAAACGTGAGGATTCAGTCAAGATGTTTTAAATATATTATCACCGCTGTTACCTTCAGAACCATTTTCTCGGCTATGCCCGGAGGGAAGCCCATCTTGTCGGCGGGACTGGTCAGCAGTCGGTAAAAGTCGGTTTTTCGGTAGAGAAACCCGAAATAAACCTGCAGGAAATTCTGGATGTCCCCGACGTGCTGCAGGATCCCCAGCAGCGCCTGGTCGTACAGATCCGTCATCGCCGCCTGCGAAGACATGCAAGCAAAGCCCCGGCGCAGAGGAAGCGGTTTACAGCCCGGTGTATATCACAGAAGCGGCTGCTTACAGCCCGGTGTATATCACAGAAGCGGCTGCTTACAGCCCGGTGTATATCACAGAAGCGGCTGCTTACAGCCCGGTGTATATCACAGAAGCGGCTGCTTACAGCCCGGTGTATATCACAGAAGCGGCTGCTTACAGCCCGGTGTATATCACAGAAGCGGCTGTTTATTGCGGGGCTCGCAAACTCCAGGCTGGCTGGCTTGTTTCGTTTCTTTTCCTTTCTTTTCTTTTCTTTTGTACTTCACTGTAAAATGTCCGTGCAGAAACAACTAAGAAGTAGATCCAGGTGCCGGGTCCGTCTCTTTAACAAGCTTGTTTTGCGAACGGTTTTCAGTGATACTCATTTTCACCTGTTTCCGGTGTTTGGCGGTCGTGTGGGGTTTGTGTTTTTTTTTCAACATTTACAATTTAGCCAAAATATATTTATATATTTGTAAGTGTCATTGACATTTTGCTCGCTCTGTCAGAGACGGGACGATTTACAGGTTACACACGGCCCAGTAATAATAATAATAATAATAATAATAATAATAATAATAATAATAATTACAGATATCTGAAACCATTTACCATGCAGTGAATACCGTTAGCTCGCGTGTTCTTGTAGCGCAGATCTGCGCAGCCTGACGGAGATGCGTGACGTCACTCAACTCCACCCACAGAAATGCGCGCAGATTCTGCACAGCGCTGCGCAGCTTTGAAAAGGCTGGATAGGGCTGCGAGCCACAGAGACGATGCAGAATCACGAGTGAACAATAATAATAACAATAATAATAAATAATAATAATAATATGTCATAACTTTTGAAGTCAGATACATCTTTTGCAGTTCATATACGTCTGTCATCGGGGGTAAAGCCTGCAGCAGGGCTGTTAATCACACACAGTGACGCAAGCCGTTTTGGATTAACGGGCAAGGCGCCGGCTCTTCTGTGCAGCGCGTGTCGGCGCTATGCTTCATGCGAGAGTGTTCCCGGGGTCACACGCCCCCCCCCCCGCTGTGACCTCTAGATGCGCCGACAATGCCGCCTTCGGGACAGCGCGTGCTCTACAAATTGTTTACGTCGCGCGCCAGAATAGTTGCTGCAAAGCCGCAGTGGTTTGCTGAAGGCCGTTTTCTCTATCAGCTGCGTGTGGCGTCAGAAAGACAGAGAACCCAAGAGCAGCCAGCTCCGGGTCACAGCACGCAGTCCGCAGCCGAACGGGTTGCAATTAAATAATTTAGCTTCAAGTCTTCGCTAGTGGAGGATCCCTTCTCGACAGGATTAGGGTTCCTGGCCCCTCCAGCTGTTCAAAATGGCGGTGTCCTTGAGGAGCAGACCCTTGAATTTATTATCGGTATGAAAACGTTCCGAGACGATCTCTTTCACAGTGATGAAATTAATAATAATAATATACTGATTTCCATTACATGAGAGTAGATGTTAAACTTCATGCTGATTTGAACTCGGCTCTCGCCAAGGTAATCCATGCATTTGCGCTGCTTTCCATCTGATAATGCTGGCTCCGGGGATCAGTTTATTTTGCCTCCCCAGCGCATCAGCACGCACGACGGCTGCGATGCTGGCTCCGGGGACCAACCCAGTGCGGTCTCCCCAGCGCATCAGCACGGCAGCCGTCTGGATGGATCTGAGTAGGGTGCATCTCTGGAGTCTTCTCTCATTCGGTTTGGAAGTGCAGCAGTAGCGGGTTTGCAGACAACAACGTGCTTATTTTCGTCTCGGAAAATACAATTCGACTGGGTTATGCGGATACAAAACGACACTTCAATGCTTTTCCAAATAAAAACACGCTTCAGTGTGATCTGGTCGGCCAGCGGGGGTATGGAGCGGGTTACCTAGCCGTGTTGTACAAATACAGGGGTGTGTTTTTTTTAACTTGACAAAGTTCTGAGATTAGGCAGCTGCTCGGAACCGGTCGAGTTTGGATGGGCCGAACGGGCCTCCGCATCTGCCCTGTACTTTCTGACGTGCTTTTCTCTATGTGTGTGTGTCTGTGTCTGTGCGCAGGGCGCTCTGAGCCGGTGCGCCGCTCAACCCTGGTATGGCCCTGGCTATCGAGGCTTCCAGACCTCTACAGTCTGTCTGAAGGTAAACTTACCGCTATCCTAACGCATCGTTTGTATTTTCATTATCAGGTGAAATATCCACTAGAAGTCTTTCTCAGCGTCTTCTAGTGGAAACTTGTGTCGTTGATGGTGCTGAGTGTTTGGTTGAGGGAGTGTTTGCCTGAGTGTGTGGGTGAGGGAGTGTTTGCCTGAGTGTGTGGGTGAGGGAGTGTTTGCCTGAGTGTGTGGGTGAGGGCGTGTTTGACTTGGCTGCTCGTCTTTGTTTCAGAACCGAGCGGCGCGGGTCCGGGTCGGGAAAGGGGACAGGCCTGTGACGTACGAACAGGCCCATCCGCCCCACTTCATCGCACACCGCAAGGGCTGGCTCTCCCAGCACAGCAGTGAGTCCCTCCCAGTAAACACTGGCTCATACTGTATGCATTTTACAAACAAATATTGTTACTGTTATTATTATTAATTAGTCATTTAGCAGATGCTTTTATCCAAAGCGACTCACAGAGACTAGGGGGGTGAACTCTGCTTCATCAACAACTGCTGCTGCTGCAGAGTCTCTTCCAATAGGACCTCGTTTGTTTTGCGTCTCATTCGAAGGACGGAGCACAAGGAGGTTCAGTGACTCGCTCAGGGTTTCACACAGCGAGTCAGTGGCTGGG
The DNA here is from genome assembly GCF_017654505.1 of Polyodon spathula. NCBI lineage: Eukaryota > Metazoa > Chordata > Actinopteri > Acipenseriformes > Polyodontidae > Polyodon > Polyodon spathula. The sequence goes on from NC_054562.1 coordinate 4,638,245, forward strand.
ATTTGAACCTCCTGGTATCAAGACCCCTTTCTTTAACCACTGGACCAGCGAGCCTCTTATATGTCTACCGCCCCCCCCTGCAGGTAACCTGGATGGAGAGGAGGGGGCCGCCGAGCGGACCGTGGAGGACGTGTTTATCCGCAAGTTCATCTTTGGTACGTTCCACGGCTGCCTGGCGAACGACGTTGTGATCAAGCGGCGCGGCAACGCGCTCACGGTCTGCGCCGTCTTCCTGCAGAGGCTGCCGCCCCAGAAATTCTACTTCCTGCTGGGGTACAGTGAGACCCTCCTCTCGCACTTCTACAAGTGTCCCGTGAAGCTGGAGGTGCAGACGCTGGACGAGAGGGTACCGTACAAGTACCTCTGAGCGGGGGCTGGACTCTGTGTTGCGCAGGGAGACAGGAAGACTCTCCCAGGGCAGGCGCAGTGTTGGTACAGGGAGCTGGGCACTCATGTTGCACCCCTGAGTCCTGAACTGGGAAACTGAACCAAGATCTCTGACCACTTACAGTAAAGCCTGCCTGTTTTTTCTTCATGTAAATAAACCTGGAGTGTGCAAAGGACTTGTGTTCATGCCTTCTATTAGTCTGCTAGTGGCACTCACACACCCAGACTCAACACAGACTCAACACACACTCCCAACCAGACTCAACACACACTCTCACATCCAGACTCAACACACACTCACACACCCAGACTCAACCCAGACTCAACACTCACTCTCACATCCAGACTCAACACTCACTTGCACACACAGACTCAACACACACACACACAGACTCAACACACACTCGCTCTCTCTCCCAGACTTGAGCACACACTTGCTCTCACTCCCAGACTCAAGCACACTCTCACTCTCACTCCCAGACTCAAGCACACACTCGCTCTCACTTCCACCTTCTCGCGCACCCAGTATAATTAGTGGAGCGCAATTGTAATTGAACAAAGATTTGATTTTAATTTCAATCTCGGCTGGCGTTGCCCTGGGGTGCGTGGCGTTCACTTGAGCAGCTGCAGTGTGGACACATGCACGTGGTACAGGAAGTCGGGGTATGAGGGACCGCCGTTGGGGCGCCTGTCCTCCACCAGGAGGCGTCGGAACACAGCCTCGGACTCATCACCCTGCTTCACAAGAAACAACTGAGAGAGAGAATGATAGAGGTGGAGGGAGAGAGTGAATGATAGAGGTACCACCCCTCTCTATGCTTTACCAGACCTCTCTGTGCTTTACAATGCTTCCCTATGCTTTACCAGACCTCTCTGTGCTTTACAATGCTTCCCTATGCTTTACCAGACCTCTCTGTGCTTTACAATGCTTCCCTATGCTAATGACGTAATTGGGGGTGGGGGGGGGCAATATAAAATATAGAACTAATATAATGTCCTTGTGCTAGCCCCTACTCTCTCCCTCTCTTCTCTCTCACTCTCCTCTCTCCCTCTCCCCCTCTCTCCTCCCTCTCCCCCCTTTCTCCCCTCTCTCCTTCCCCCTCTCTGTCTTTCTCCTCCTCTCTCTCTCCTTCCTCTCTCCCTTTCTCTCTCTTTCCTCTCCTCCCTCTCCCCCTCCCTTTATCTCCTCCCTTTCTCTCTCTCTTTCTCATGCCTCACGCAAACACTTCTTCAAATCGTTAAATCTCTCTTAATAAATGGATGGGAGCGCTACGTCATTTCAACAAGTCCAGACTCAAAATAATAATACTGTAATAATCTTTAGAAGCGCAGTATAATGCACCTGCAGCGTTGTGCGCCTCAAATCAACTTAACTGAAATTCTCAGAACAGCTGTCGGTATAGGCCAACCATCGATCGTCTATACTGAATGGATGTCTTTAACAGAGCACATGTGCAGTTCATTTAAAATAGTCAGAGAAAAGGAACACACAGCCACACATGATAAAACGCAGGAGACTTTTTAAAAGTTGTTTAAGACGCCTGATTAAAGCACAAAGCTGTCGAACATTTTCACACACCAGTGCCTATTGTTTCTATATGAGTGATTACTGAGCGGAAATTGAGATTCTCACACCCAGAGCTTTCCATGCAGTACTGTCATCAGTAGCAGCCTGTAATCTTAACGTAAATAGGGTTTTATAGGGAAATATCAGTTACACTGGCATTATAAATGAGTGCATAGCTAGGATCTGTTCTAAACACTCCGGGCTGTTTGGTGTGGTGACGTGCTCGGTGGAAGAAGGATGTGAATCACGAGGATGTGATTTTAAGACATATTGAATGTGTATCACTGTTTAAACGGGTACATGTTTTGGTATGGTTGTTGAATGGCTTAATTTAGGATTGTTTTTTTTTTCTGATAATAAAGATGAATACACATGACTTTAATTTGGTATAAAATCCTGGGAGCAGCTGTCTAGATGTTCTGTTTCGCGTTATTTTCGTGCAACAAAAGAGAGGCTGAATTAATCACACCGGAAAATGCAGATGAGGCTTTATTAAGGATCCTCTTAATCAACTGAGCTGCCCAGCCCTGGCTGTATAACTCGCTAACCCCCCTCCCCCCCAAATCTGAGTTTGCATGAAATCCACTCGTGAGCCAATCAGTCCCATTGTGTTGAATGGGAGTGCTCAGCAGCGCCATCTGCCGGTTTGTCACAATACCAAGAAAGTTTACATGCATTGACATTTTAAACCAGTAGATGGCAGAAAATCGCAAGTGGAACGTCATGTCAAGTATGGGATTACTTAAAGCCGAGGGGACACTAATCTACATGTTGCTAGAAAAATGTTGAAAGCTATGCTTTTTTGTAGGAAGTGACGTGCAAGCTACAGGTTTCAGGCAACTTTGTTGCAAGCAACTGTATCAAGGGACTGTTGATTTTTTTAGACGCAGCATTACGTCATAGAATACATCAGCCAATGAAAGAGATGTAAAAAGTCATGTGACTAGCTTCTTCGCTGGCTGGCTGGCAAAAAAAAAAACCTCGATCAGCCATCAGCTGTGTGAATAGCAGGATAGAAAACCATCTACAGCTCTGACCAAACGCATTGCATCACCCTCTACAATGAACTCGCTCAGCTTCATAGAGTCCAGTGAAAGCTGCTGAATAATGTTCCCTTGTTAACATATTGAATTCCACCCCCTCTATATAGAATGAACTCACTCAGCTTCATAGAGTCCAGTGAAAGCTGCTGAATAATGTTCCCTTGTTAACATATTGAATTGCACACCCGCTATATAGAATGAACTCACTCAGCTTCATAGAGTCCAGTGAAAGCTGCTGAATAATGTTCCCTTGTTAACATATTGAATTCCACCCCCGCTATATAGAATGAACTCACTCAGCTTCATAGAGTCCAGTGAAAGCTGCTGAATAATGTTCCCTTGTTAACATATTGAATTGCACCCCCTCTATATAGAATGAACTCCCTCAGCTTCATAGAGTCCAGTGAAAGCTGCTGAATAATGTTCCCTTGTTAACATATTGAATTCCACCCCCTCTATATAGAATGAACTCACTCAGCTTCATAGAGTCCAATGAAAGCTGCTGAATAATGTTCCCTTGTTAACATATTGAATTGCATACCCGCTATATAGAATGAACTCACTCAGCTTCATAGAGTCCAGTGAAAGCTGCTGAATAATGTTCCCTTGTTAACATATTGAATTGCACACCTGCTATATAGAATGAACTCTCTCAGCTTCATAGAGTCCAATGAAAGCTGCTGAATAATGTTCCCTTGTTAACATATTGAATTCCACCCCCTCTATATAGAATGAACTCACTCAGCTTCATAGAGTCCAGTGAAAGCTGCTGAATAATGTTCCCTTGTTAACATATTGAATTCCACCCCCTCTATATAGAATGAACTCACTCAACTTCATAGTCCAGTGAAAGCTGCTGAATAATGTTCCCTTGTTAACATATTGAATTGCACACCTGCTATATAGAATGAACTCTCTCAGCTTCATAGAGTCCAGTGAAAGCTGCTGAATAATGTTCCCTTGTTAACATATTGAATTCCACCCCCTCTATATAGAATGAACTCACTCAGCTTCATAGAGTCCAGTGAAAGCTGCTGAATAATGTTCCCTTGTTAACATATTGAATTCCACCCCCTCTATATAGAATGAACTCACTCAGCTTCATAGAGTCCAATGAAAGCTGCTGAATAATGTTCCCTTGTTAACATATTGAATTGCACACCCGCTATATAGAATGAACTCACTCAGCTTCATAGAGTCCAGTGAAAGCTGCTGAATAATGTTCCCTTGTTAACATATTGAATTGCACCCCCTCTATATAGAATGAACTCCCTCAGCTTCATAGAGTCCAGTGAAAGCTGCTGAATAATGTTCCCTTGTTAACATATTGAATTCCACCCCCTCTATATAGAATGAACTCACTCAGCTTCATAGAGTCCAATGAAAGCTGCTGAATAATGTTCCCTTGTTAACATATTGAATTGCACACCGCTGCATAGTTTTCCTATATACTTAACGAAAAACTGACACATTTAAAAAAAGGAATCTAACATGAAATAATACTTTAGTACCATTATGGTATATCATTTTGTAGTTTCTTTGATTGCATGATGTAAATTATGTTCATATAGTTGTTTTTTTTTATTTTTTATTTTTTGCAAATTATGTCTGAGTCCTAAAATTCTAGGTGATGCTAAACGTTTGGCCTGTAGTCTGAGTGAAGTTATCCGGCAACAAACTCCTCCGCCCGATGGTAGGACTTCCCTGGAAAAGCTGAAACTCTGCTCAATTGAACCCTAAAATACGTTAATTTTTTTAATGAAATAATAATATGAATGCTTGAAAATACAAAAGCACAAGTCCGCCTCTTCTGTATGACGCTGTGTTTTCCTATAGGGGCCGGTCCATACTGTATTCACACGGGTTCAGGCTGGGCGCTTGGTTCGGCATCAGTCCGTATCCGAAAGGCGGGTGCTGCTTGGCGCGCAGCCTCAGGTTCGCCAAGCCGGAGCCGCACGTCGGGTCTCTGCCGTACAGGTAAGGAGACGCGGTGGTTCCGTACGGGGATGAGGTGACTGCCGAGCTGAGCGCAGACTCGAGTCCCACGGTAACCGGGGCAGGCAACGCGGACACACCGGCGGCGTGGGGGGGAGGAGGCCGGGCCGGGGCCGGGAACAGCGGCTGCGTCGGGAGCGCGTTCACGTTCCCGGGATTGAAAAATGGGAAGCCGGGTTTGGTCTGAAGGCTGTTGCTATGGAAACTCTTGGCGGCCCAGTTGTTGTACGGGGAGTATCCGGCGTACATGTCGTCATAAGGCGAAACCAGTCCGTTGAACTGGGAGCTGAATCCGGGCTTGCAGATGTCCGCCGGCTGGTGTCGCTCTTTCTTCCTCCATTTCGCTCTGCGGTTCTTGAACCAAACCTGAGAAAACAAACAGAAATAAATAAATTAGGACAGGGGTTGTATTATTATTATTATTATTATTATTATATTATTATTATTATTCAATCCATTCTCACGGAATTCATGTCAAACCTGGGGGTGGGGTGCTGTATTGTTAATTGCTGTGCTATAATCAGATCTATCCAGGATGCCAAAAATAACCTTTAAATTCCACAAAATTGCCGGTCCGAACGCTGCCAAGCTGCAGTGAAAAACGACAACTGGATCCCCTCCAGAAGGGCAGCGAGGTGTTTAAGTAAACAATCGGGTTGTTTAGTTAGGGTTTCATGCTGTACCTTGAAGGGATGTGACCTCCTTCTGCGCACAGAGATGTTCTGGCTCGTTCTGTAAGCCGCCCCGCCCAGGTGGATAGGTGTGTGGGTAAGTGAGCGAGTGGAAGATATAATGGTTTCTTTTCATTGACGATTAGTACTGACTTCAAACAAGACAAAGGCACTCAAAGAAGGTTTCCTGAATCATTACTTCTAAATTCCTTTGGGTTACAGACTGGGGGGGGGGGACTGGGGGGGGGGTGGCGTGCAAGGGATCTAACTGCACCCGAGTCTCCAGCTGTGGCCAAAGGTTTTGCATCACCCTATAGAATGAACTATTTTTTTCTTCATAAAGTTGCATGCAATAACGTTACGTTAATATATTGAATTAAATACCGCTTTGTAGTTTTCCCAGATACTGAATCAAAAATTGAAAAATGAGAAATTGAAAAATCTAATACCGCTGTGCTGCTAGACTTTGGCGATATCATGTGGTTGTTTCTTTGGACTGCATGACTTTAAATACAATATCGAAATTATGTTTATATATGTATATATAATTTTAATTTCTGTCTCAATTCTAAAATTCTGACTCGCTGTGTGTGTGTGTGTGTGTGTGTGTGTGTATGTGTCAGTGTGTGTGTGTGACCCTGAGCAACTCATAGAATAACACGGGCGGTCCAGCCCTTCTACGTTGCCCTTTGTAGGAAAGTTCAGTCTCTAGTGCATTAACATTAGGCGACCTCGCGCGCCATCTAGCCCCCCAGACTGGGACCCCAGAGGTCTCAAAAGAGGTTCTACTCCAAACTGAAACCTAAACAAACCCGAATTCTTTCTTTTTGAGATCTGTGGGTGGGGCGTGCCGAGTCCGGCCCAGGCCCGGGTCGGGACAGGACGGGACGAGGGAACAACGTCACCTGTTTGCAGTGGAACCGTGTGTGTGTGTGGGGTGGGGGGGGGGGGGGTTGCAGTGGAAACGTGTCTCACTCTGACTCTGGCCTCGCTCAGGCTGGTCCAGGCTGCGATCTCCTCCCGCGCGATCATGTCCGGGTAGCGGTTGCTCTGGAAGGTGCTCTCCAGCTCCTGCAGCTGCTGGCTGGTGAAATGCGTGCGCTGCCTCCTCTGCTTCTTCTGCAGCCCCGCCGCCTCATCGCAGCTCGACTCGGAGCCCGACTTGCACCTCGAGCCGTCTAAATAAGAACATAAGAACACGAGAAAGTTTACAGACGAGAGGAGGCCATTCGGCCCATCTTGCTCGTTTGGTTGTTAGTAGCTTATTGATCCCAGAATCTCATCAAGCAGCTTCTTGAAGGATCCCAGGGTGTCGGCTTCAACAACATTACTGGGGAGTTGATATAGAGAGAAATAGAGAAACAGCGCTATTATAAACTCTGCAATCTATCATATCCCTAAGTGAAGCATATGTGTGTGCCCATGCAACCCCTCCCATTGCAAGTAACGTCATTTTTTAAAAGTATTCTTAAGTAAAAATAAGCAATTGCTATATTCGTTTTGTTGATGTTGCCTTGTAATGCATGTTTTGCTCCTCGGTACTAACGATTCTGCAGTAGAACATAAGAACATAAGAAAGTTTACAAACGAGAGGAAGCCATTTGGCCCATCTTGCTCGTTTGGTTGTTAGTAGCTTATTGATTCCAGAATCTCATCAAGCACCTTCTTGAAGGATCCCAGGGTGTCAGCTTCAACAACATTACTGGGGAGTTGATTCCAGACCTTCACGATTTTCTTTGTAAAAAAGTGCCTCCTATTTTCTGTTTTGAATGCCCCTTTTTCTAAACTCCATTTGTGACCCCTGGTCCTTGTTTCTTTTTTCAGGCTGAAAAAGTCCCTTGGGTCGACATTGTCAATACCTTTTAGAATTTTGAATGCTTGAATTAGGTCGCCGCGTCCTCTTCTTTGTTCAAGACTGAAGAGATTCAATTATTTTAGCCTGTCTGCATATGACACGCCTTTTAAACCCGGAATAATTCTGGTTGCTCTTCTTTGCACTCTTTCTAGAGCAGCAATATCTTTTTTATAGCGAGGTCACCAGAACTAAGCACAATATTAAAGATGAGGTCTTACTAGTGCATTGTGCAGTTTTAACACTACTTCCCTTGATTTAAATTCAACACTTTTCACAATATATCCGAGCATCTTGTTGGCCTTTTGTATAGCTTCCCCACATTGTCTAGATGAAGACATTTCTGAGTCAACATAAACTCCTGGGTATTTTTCATAGATTCCTTCTCCAATTTCAGTATCTCCCATATGGTATTTATAAGGCGCGTTGTTATTTCCTGCGTGCAGGACCTTACACTTTTCTCTATTAAATGTGATTTGCAGCAGAGTTAATGGGGCAGCGAGATGGTGATTTATATCAGTAGAAGGCGGTCACAGTACCGCGCGGTCTGAGAACCGCTGCTATGACGGGACTGGTTTTGTTTTCAGGTGAGACTCCAGTTCATTAGGGCGACAAATACAGTTTGTATTAGACAAATAATTCTCTCAAATGGAAGTTTTGGAAAATATATTTTCTAAACAAACAAAAGCTAGTTTTTTTTCACTTCTTTTCGGTTCTGTGTCATCTTTTTTTCAAAAAACGAACAGAACAAAGAAAACCCAACGAGAAGCGCTTTGTGATGGTGCTCCACGATGAAAGACGCTAAAATCTGGATTTCTAAATCGACGTTGATGCTGAAATTCTAACAGAAGCGCCTTTCACCGTGTGAGCGACTTTTACGCTTGGCTGCAGAACACTTTGCAATGCGCGTGTGTGCGTGTGTAGGGGAAGAGGTCTGCCACGCATTTGCTGAGCTAGATGCGGCATGCAAAGCTACCTCTGCGTGTGTAACTATCTTGTTTTAGTTCCTTTGCTGTTTTCCGAGCGCCGCTGGCTTGCTGGTGTTTTATGCGCTCTCTAGTGCTTACCACTAACGTCACCAGTCTTGCTCCAACGTTCCACCGTCCTATGCAGTTTACAGAAAGTATGACGTTTTCCAACTTTTTTTTTTTTACTGACGAGGTGGGCTTATGACACTGTCATGCATCGTAGGGGTCAAGCGTGATCTTGCCTGACAGAGGGCTCCTCTGGGTCCTACACCCAACTCGGAATGCAGCCGGCGGATGCAGCAACCTCGGGCCGAGCCTGTCTTTTGCAGAAGTTGAAAAGGTGTGCTGATGTGAAGGGTGTTGTCTGGGAGAAGTGCCCAAAAAAGGGAGCGTCCAGGCAAATAAGGGAAAGTTGACAGTTGTTCCTAAAATTACCCTATAGGATAAACTAATTTTGCTTCAAGAAGTCCAGTGAAAGCTGTAGAGTAACGTGACGCTAGCGTATTGCATTGCACACCAGCGCTGTGGAGTTTTTCCCTCAGAAACTTAACAAAATGATGGTATATTTTATTAAAATATAAACAAAAAAATATATATATATATATATATATATATAAAAAAACTTTGAATTGCTTTTTAAACCTAACATGAAATACGACTGTACTACTGTTGTGTTGGTCTTACGGTAGACTCTTTTTTTGTTTGTTGTTGCTTCCGGTAGACTCTTTTTGCGATAATATTTTGCAGTTTATTTGATTTACATGATGTTTCTAAAAAATATAACTTATGTGAATGTTCAAATAAGTTTTTTTTTTTTTTTTTTTTTTTTTTTTTTTTTTAATTATGTCTCAATGTTAGTAAAATTCTAGGTGGTGCAAAACTTTTAGCTCCAGTCTGAGTGAAGTTTTTGGACAACAAACTCCGCGTGCCCAGTTTGTGTTGCTTTCCTAGATAGAGCGAGTTCAAAGCCACCAACGATTTCGGGGGAGCGCCCCCAACCCCGCCCCCCCCCCCCCCCCCACCACCCGCCCCCCTGACCGCCCACCCCCCCCCCCCCCCCAAAGATTCAATATTTCATGCAAGTCGAATGCATGAAAGGATTCATAATGATTTAGCTAGGGACAGGGTGTATCAATCGATATGGACTTTTTTTTTTTTTGCAGTGCTATAGTTCTGGATCGATTGATACGCCCTGGCACCGTCGCCCGTGTATATATCAGTCTGTTATCATCAGACTGCAGTAAAATGTAGTTTATCATTGAAAACCGTGTTGATAAAAACACCGTTATCGGGTATGAGAGAGAAAAGACCTTCATTCTCAGATCAAAGAAACAAAGACGGGCTCTTTTTTTCTCTCCTTCTTTTTCTGTCAATAATTAGTCAAAGCGAGTTTTAACAAGTTGCTGTCTATCGCACATAACAAAATTGCTTTTTGAGTGTTAATGTCAGGATAATTGCGGGTTAAATGTAGGAATATTCGGGGAAAAAGAATCTCAAACACAAACGCATTAGCCTATGATTTATTAAACTATTTATTTATTATTATTAATTTATTATTATATTATATTATTATTATTATTATTATATTATTATTAATTATTATTATACATAGTTTATTATGTAATGTTAGACATCGGATAATGGTTGATCATAACCCTATTATAATATGAGCTACACATTCTCTCTGGTGTTATGAGTTTCGATCTGTATTTTTTTCCCTGTACAGTGATTTAGTTTCGTCACTAATCCAAGCTTTAATAAAATGTCCTCGGATATTGTGTTCTGTGAGAGAAGGTTGTCTCGGGTTAGTGCAAATTTAGCAGCAGATAAGCGCTTCGTGAATCCGGCCCTTCTTCAGCAACTCCATTCAGGTACGAAATACATGGAGCCCGTCGGTAAGGTGACATATTTCACGAGATTCAATTAACACACCTTTCTTTCTTTCTTTCTTTCTTTCACTCATTCTTTTCTTTTACTTTTCTTTCCTCTTTCTGTGTCGCTTTCTTTTTGCTTCTTCTTTGCTTTACTTTTTTTTTTTTTTTTTTTTTTTCTTTCTTTCTTTCTTTCTTTATTTCTGTCTAGATATAGCAAGAGCCTCATCCTTTCTTCCCTCACCTCTCCTTTCTCCTTTTCATTAATTCTCTATTTTTTTTTCGGTGTTTTTGTACATTTATGAATGTGTGTGCGCGTGTGTGCGTGTGTGTGTGTGTTTTGTATAGAGTCAAACAATAGTGACAAAAGTTAAGCGTTAAAAACTTTTATTATTATTATATTATTATTATTATATTATTAATTATTATATTATTATTATTATTCTAT